>NW_007736104.1:37413-65779 GCF_000696425.1 Galeopterus variegatus
GGCGGTGGGCTACATGTGGCCTGGAGCACAGTTTGCAGACCCCTGGCAAAAGCACTGTCTCTGGGAGGGCACTTTAAAATGCAGGTAACAGATGAGCACAGAAACCCAGTTTCTCAGTCCCCGGTACTGACTTGAAATAGGTTTATTATAATCCGATTTTAATATGTACACATATCCAACTAGATATAAACTCCTCTTGCTTCTTGCTTTTATGTGACTTTAACAAATTAATGAATTAAATACAAAATATAATAGCAACGAAATTCAAATTAAATATATAAATTTAATGTAGCAGTGATATTGTTTTGCTGGTGCTAAGTCGCCCCCACCCCCTGACTACCTTCCATCACTCTCCTCCCTTCACACTGCTGCAAACCCTTCCTCTTCATGGGCACCTGTGGCAATGTGGTCCACCACGTCACTGACATGTCACAGAACACGGTCACATTAACCTGTGCCACGTTATGGGCACATGCTCACCTGGAAGGTGGTACCTAAGCGAACAGAGTGCGTGTATGTGCACGTATGTGCACATGTGTGTGGTGTCTGTGCATGTGTGTACATGCATTGTGGGTGTCTGGTATGTGCCCATGTGTGCATGCGTGGTGTGTGCATGCAGGTAGGTAGTGGGCATGTGCACGTGTAGTCTGTGTTTGTGTGCTGTGTGTACACCTGTGTGGTGCATACGTGTGCATGTGTGTTTACATCAACAGGAAAACAGAAATGCTTTAATTCCCATAGAAAGCCATGCCCCCCACCGACTACACCCACATGGCCCCTGTTAAGGAAGCCTGCAGAAATTCATCTGAGTGCTTCCCTAAGCCTCAACTGACCAGACTGGCATCGTTGCCCTGGGATGTGGACACAGGGAGTGGGTGATGGAGCTGGCAAGTTTATAGGGCAGGGATGTCGGGAAGGACCTGGCGGGGGCAGCTGGACATGGTGCGTGAGGACAGCAGGCTCTGATTGGAAGGGCCAAGCTCGGTGGGCCTAGCAGTGGGCCCCACGGGGGAACGAGGCCACTCCTCCTTAGGGCCAGCGCGCCTCAGTTCCCCGCCCCATAGCAGGGCGAGCAGGCGTGCCATATTCTGCTCTCAGAAAGCAAAAGTCTTGAGCGACCATACCCAGGAGGGCGGTTTCTCGGATGCCCTTGGTCCGCTCAGTGTAGTCAGCTGGCAACCCCACGGGACCATCCCTTTCTCCACGCCCCTGCGATTTCAGAGGAGGTGGTTGTGGGAAGAGCGTGGGCGCCTGACCGCTGAGGTCAGCTGGTGTCCCAGCAGCGACTCTTCTGTTCTCTCATCCACTCGGCCACGTCGTTCCACCCACCCAGGAACCCCGCGTGTGTGACCGAGGACCACAGGTGGCCAGGAGCTCTTTGGAGAATTGGGAATGATCACGTCACTTACGCATGAGGGTAGGAGGGGTCTGGAGTTCCTGAAGTCACCCGACTCTCTTTACTTTTGAAACAATTTCAGAGTTTTCAAAGTAAGGGCCACGAGGTGCATGGCTCGGAAACTAGCAGGCATCGGACAAATGCTGGAATGAAAGAAGGAAAGGGCTCTCCTAGAAACAGGATTTCTCCTGACGATTTGTTTGGCAAACCTGTTTGGTGGGGCAAGTGCTGGCACGTCATGCACGTGAGGTAGACAGGCACACGCGCACACACACCTCTACGGCCCTCTTTTTAGTTGGAAATTGAGGCACCTGGACTTCAGCTCCGTGACTTGCCCAAGGACCAGAGAGGGCTGGGGACTGGACGGGAGTGGAGGAGAAGTGCGTGCAGTCACACCCCACAGCCTCCTTGGGACAGAGAACCAGGGCTGTTGGGACACACAGGCTCCACTCCATCGACTACGGGATTTTTGAGGCATCAGCAAAACGTCCGGCATCGTCGGAAGGAATGCTCTCTGGCAGGGGAAGGACGTCTCAGCACCGTGACTCTGGGTTCCAGTGCCGGCCCTGGCTGCAGGAACACACCTCTCAAGGCCACCCCAGTGACTCGTCCCCTGGCCCTGGGCTCAGGGTGGAGTCGCGGCTCGGCTGTCTCCTCTCCTCCAGGCCACATGCTTCCTAGAGATGAGCAGCTCCCTGCGGAAGGACCTGGAGTCCCTCCTGCTGTGTTCAGGGCCATCGGTGGCCGAGGGGTTTGCAGCAATCCTGCTCTTGCACACGGAGCGGGCAGGTGGGTGGAAAGCGGCCTTGTGCGCTGGGGAACTTCCCAAACACAGTGGTTTGGAGAATGGGTATAGCCTCTGCGATCCTAACGTGGAGGCTGGCATGACGGGGAGGGTCCCCTGTGGAGGCAGCAGCCCCAGTCAGAGACCCCGGGGGAGGAGTGGCGAGGGGGTGGTGGGAGAGGGGGAGGCTGGGGCACCCCGCGCAGGCTGGCTGCTGCTGCGGGAGCACAGGCGGACTCCACCCTGCGACCTCTCCTGGGAGCCGCGCTGCTCTGTGGCTCTTTCCCGGGCTCTGGGCTCTTCACGGTGGTAGCCTGGCTGCACGCTGGGGGAGGAGGAGAGGCAGAGAGGGTGACAGGCCGGCGAGGTGGCCCAGGCAGTCTGCCAGCCCGAGGAGGGGCCGCCCGCCACCCACAGGCTCACCCTCCCTGCCCGTCTGCCGGCCCAGGCAGCCCACGGCAGGTGTGAAGGAGCCCGTGGAAGGCCAGCGACACGGGGTGCCACGGAGGAAGGCTGGAGGACTGCAGAGCACCTGGAGAGGGACCGTGGTGGCCGGATCCCTGCCCCCACACTGGCCCTCCCCCAACAAGGAGCCCTGCCATGAATAAAAGAGCCAGCGCGTCTCCAGACCTTTCACTATTGGATAAATTTCTCTTCCCTGTGACAGATATAAATATTTTATGCCCATCACCTAGAGATCCAGTTATGACAGCTGCCAGCTTGCTACGCCCCCACCTCCCCCCACGAAAACACCTGAGTGAGGGGAGACTGTCCCACTCCGTCACCCCGGGCTGCTGGCAGCCCCTGTGGGGCGCGGGTCCAGGCGGAGGGACGGACCCTTGGGAAGGCAGCTCTCAGAACAGAGCAGGAGAGCCGGGGCCTCTGCTGCTCCTGACTCAGAGACGCCCCCCATGGAGATGGAAACTGAGGCAGGTGGGGACTTGCGGAAGGCAACAGAGATCAGCAGACCCTCCCTGTCCCTGGGCCTCAGGCACTGCCCATTGCCCCACCCTACCCTGACCCCCCTAGCTGGATCCACACGGAGGGAATCCTTGATGCAGAAGGACTGGCTGTCTGAGGTGCTGGAGGGGGACCCGCCAGAGCTGAGGGCTTGAGCTAGAAACCCAAACAGAGCCCCGCGTGGACATGGAGCCCTCCCAGGCCAGGGAAGCGGGGGTCAGTTGCAGCCCTGGGGAGCAGACGGCCCTTGTGACAGGGCCAGGGTCAGATCAGAGCGGGGCAGCAGCAGTCGGGGAGGGGCCCCCGGTGCTGGCCTTCCCACGGTGCATCTGGATGGACCAGGTGTCTGCGGCCAGCAGGGAGCCAGGCCCGGAGTTGGCCCTGGGGTAGGAGGAGGCCGTGGTCACCCAGGTGGATGTCCAGGGACAGTGGGCTCCGGGGCCCGACGAGAGGTAGGTCTGTGGGATCCATAGACCTCACAGGTGTTGGGGCCCAAAGAGCAATACCCCAAGTGAAGGTCCAGAAGCAGCCTCAGAAGCAGAGTCCCCTCTGACCCTCTGCTGCCCTGCTGTCTCTCAGCCTCATCGTCCCCTGCCTCAGAGACCAGGAATTCTCTCCCCAAGGCGGGTTATAAATATACCCTAACCTCCCCCTTGCCTCCCTGTCGTGCAGCTGGCCAGCAAGGAACTCCCTGACCTGCCTCCACGGATCGTCAGCCCCGAGACCCCCACTGCAGAGGGGCCCTGCCCCCCACCCTGGAGCACTGAAGGCTGCACTAAGAGGCCAAGAAGAATCCGAGCAGACGGTGAGCTGGTGATGCCCCCACCCAGTCTACGAGCGTCAGGTCCACCACATTGTTACATAACAACGGACAGTTTTCCCTGTATCTTTGGATCTTCATTCTGAAGGCTCCGAGTCACATAAAACTATGATATAAAAACAATGTACACGCCCTTCCTACACCTTAAGTTGTGTTTATCAGGTGATTTGTCAGAGAACCTTCAGGGGGTTGAAGGGTTTGTCCTCCCTTGGCCCCTACGACAGTGGGAGGGACAGAGGGCGGGGGGCAGAGGGCATTCCTGAAAAGGGGCCAGGGCACCAGCCTGCTGCCCTCCGGAGGCTCCAGGGCAGGACAGATGGACGGGGTCTGGGCTTCCTGCAGCACCGGGAGTGCTGGAGCCTTAAGTCTCTCAGCAGAAATAAACAAAGGTTAATGACTTTTTAAAATTCAGTTGATGGTTTTGTATTTAAGTGTTAACCGGGAAGGCAGCCCTCCCCGCCCCCGCCCCCTCCCCCTTCCCCTTCCGCACTGGTTCTCAGCGCTGCTTCGAGAGTGTGGGGAGATGTCTGAGAGCAGGGAAAGCTCTGGAACTGCCTTGGTGCTGTGGGGAGTGGCTGAGCAGAAGCACCAGCACCTGGAAGCGCAGGGCACCCACAGGGCTCCTGGCCCTGTCCCCGCTGCTGTCCTGGTGCTGATCCAGACCAGCGGCAGCCGGTGGAAGGACTAGAGGAGTCGCCACAGCTCCCAGGCCAGACCCTGTCCAGAGAGCGCGGAGAGCTGGACCACCGTGCTCGCCGCAGCCCCACTGCAGGAAAGAGTCGCGGGGAGTCGTGTGCCCGAGGCCAACCTCCTCCAGTGCAGTGCTTGTTCTCAACAGGGCCCTGGCCACCAGGAGCTTCCCCGCAGGACGCCCCTCCACGCCCCACCCACACGTGTACCTGTGGTGGGGGCTGCAGGCTTGTCTGTGCTGAGTGAGGAAACGCCCAGCCCCGCGGAAACCTTGACTCCTCTGCAATGTACGGTTCCCGCCAAAAGGACGCCGAGACAGGGTGTGGGGCCGGGACACACCCCGCTGGGGCACAGAGCCTCCCTGCCTCAGGAGGGGCCCGCAAACCCCACACTGGCCAAGGCTCGGGCCAGCTAGCATCCAGCCACCCCATGGACAGGTGCAGGACAGAGGGACAAACACAACACAGGGCGAACAGAGGCAGTGCACGCCATGGAGGGTGGGGGCAGCCATCCCCCCGGACTCTGTGACCACATGCGGCATAGCATCCTGTGGCATCCTGGGGCACTGAGGAAGCCCGAGACATCGTCCTGTACAAGGTGGCCTTAAGCCTGCCTTGAAGGAAAAGTACGACCCAAGCTTCGCCTTCCTCCCCACCCACCGGCCCACCCCATGTGCCTGCCTGCTCGTCAGAACTGGTCCCAGCATGCGATGACAGGCACCCCAGACAGCCCTGCCTCCCGCCAGGATGCACAGTGTTTCCTCTGCCAGACTCGGCCACCCCCAACCCATCACACCAGGCTGGATGTGGGGGCGACTCCTTCACTTTCACTTTCTCTTAAAACTTTTTGTTGGAGTGTAACGTATCTTTATCATCAGTGAGCAGCTTGGTGAAGGTCCACAACCAACTGTGTCCACACAACCCGCACCTGCAGAGGATTCATACAGCAAATGTACTTCACAGGGCCTGGTTTTCCAAAGCCTGGCAGTTTCAAATATTGACCTTGCAAAGGACAGGACGTTTTCCCCAGGCTATAAAGTCTCTGGTGTAAGATAAGGAATTGTAACACAGCGAGGCTGCTGGCTCAAGGACAGACAGGTCACTGACTGAGATGTAAAGATGCTGGGAAGCAGTGGAGGGAGAAGGAATGTTTGCTAAGATCAAGCTGTTGTTGGTGGATCGCTTAATTGTCTAATGGAATGTCATCTGACTCATTTTTACTGAATGTTACCAGCTTCTATTGTTAAACTTGTTAAAACTATGTCTCTTCCTGAAACTTCCTGGTCTGGAGAATAAATGCAGGAAGAGAGCCCCAATTCGTGGTTAATTTCCCAAATGGAAGGATGCCTCACACTTGAGGGTTCCAGGAGATTAACCCATTTCTGGGGCATCTCACTGCTGAGAAGAGATGGGCTTTGATTAATCTTTGGCTGCTCTGTCACCCAGGGGAAAAGGGGTGACAAATCCATGGGAGGCAAAGCAACATGCACCCAGATCAAGAAACAGGATGGCAGCAGCCCCCGGGCCCCCCGCCAACCAGGATAACCACCACCCTCTTTCCTAACACCGTAGTTCAGCCTGTTTTGTTTTTTAAAGCAGCTTGATTGAGACATAATTCATGTACCATAAAACTCGCCTTTTAAGACTGTACCATTTAACGGTCTTGAGTATATTCACAGAGTTGTGACACCGTCGCCGCTCTCTGACCTCACAGGCATTCCCCATCCCCTTTCCACCAGTGCCAGCCCCTGGCAACCACTAACCCGCTTCTGCCTCTGTAGATTTGCTCTTCTGTTCCCAGGCTAGACCCTGTCCTGAGAGCTGGACCACAATCCCCACAATCCTATAAATGGCCTCACCCTGTCTCACTCCTGACCTTGGAGGTAATTATTCAGTCTTTTGCTCTTAGGTGTGATGTGTGCTGCAGACTTTCCACAGGTATCTTTATCAGGTTGAAACAACAAGGAGCAGGCCCGTGGAGCTCCGGGGAGCTGTGGGACCCACGCCTGGGCTCACCCGGCCTCCCCTCCTGGCTCTGCCCACCAGTGCCTTGGAAGGGCCCCAGGAGGCCCACGAGGAGCCTGCTCCTGCATCCTGAGCACTGGCCCAGGTGCACACCTGCGCATCACACAGGCACAACGAGCCTGCAGAACTGGGACGGGGGCTGAGGGACACTGAACAGTGTGAGGCCTTAACCTCCATGGCCCGGGACGTCCTCTTCAGTGTTGGACTGACAGTGGCTCCACCTGCAGGGCCTGGTGACCCGGTGAGCATGGTGCTCCTTCCCACCTCCAGCTCTGCCCGTGAGAACAGCTCACCGGTCCTTATGCAGGGCTGGGGATCGGCATCGAGTGCACATTGGATAGAAGCTTCTCTGAACTTCCTCTCCTTGCTGGCCTCGTGCAGCCCTTCCAAAGGCTTATGCCAGCACACGGAAGGCAGAAGAGCCATCGAAGATCAGGGCCTTGTCCCTGAGCCCCCTTCCTCCCAACACGGAGAAAACTGCGTCTAACAGGAGCCGAGCCCGCCTGCGCCTTCTCCCACCTTGGGGTCCCCTGTCCACTGCCCCCACCCACCTTCCCCTTCCTGCCCCTCCCCTCCTCACCTCCACAGACAACCATGGGAATGGCCAAAATTTGACTTCCTCTCATTCTGCAGTTTCTATTCCAGTTTCCATGGAAACAGTTATCTGAATGTGGGCAAGGAAGGGGAAACAAGGTTCTTTAAAATAATGAGAGCTGAAAAACTTTCATGGGCCTGTGTTTCCTGCTACCCAGTGGTTTCCATGGAAACTCAAGCCAAAGACAGAGCTAAATGGAGAAGGCGCTGGATTTCCGCACCACCCCCACCACCGTGGGGTAACTGTGGGGAGCCTCCCTGGGGGCGGACAGCCTTGGTGTGGGCTGGGCGGGTTCCCCACAGCCCTCACCCCCAGAAGGACGAGGATGCAGGGACACCGCTTCCAAATCACTGATAGGGTCACGTCCTCCGATGCTCACCTGGGAGAGGGAGGGAGGAAAGGGGAGCGCAGGTGCTTCCTGTCCCTGAAGTCAGACCCTAGATGTCATCGTCCTGCACTCAGCATTCAGGGGTGGGGGATCCCTGGGGCACCACAGTCCCGGGCACACACAGGTTTGCAGAGGTCGCTCACTGGCAGGTTCAGGACCCTCTCAGCACAGTCGTGGCTGCATCTGCCTCTCCCATTTCTGGGAGTCACTGGGGTGGGGCTCAAGGCTGGGAGGGCTCTGGTCCAGGGCCCATAAAGCCAGGCTGGCATCTCCTCTGGGCAGCCCAGCACAACGGGCCAAAAACGGGCCACTTTGAGACTGACTCTAGCAGCTGCCCAGAGACCTTGTCCGAGGGCCGCACATGCACTGAGTGGGGCCGCGGACCCCGTGTGTCTGCTCTCCACGGAAGAGAGGCGCGGCGCCCTGGATCCTGGCTGCCTCTGCAGCGCTGGGCCCCAGCCACAGCTTCCCGACTCCCCTCCTGCCATCCGGCCGCAGAACGTTGACTTCGCAGCCGGAACGCAGCCTGGTCCCGGTGCCCCGCCCCGGTCTGAAAGTGAAGTCTCTCTCTCTGCATCCTTCTCGCTTTCTCTTTCTTCTTCCATTTAAACAATAATCAGGAACACCTGCTAGGCTCTCTTCTGTCTTTCCTTTTAACGATGCCCACGTTCCTTGAAGTGGTTCTTTTATTTCAATGCAGCCAAGCACTTGCTTGTAGCTGTCAATCTCCCTCCAGGACGATGGGTCACATCTGAGAGATGTGATGAACCGGGTGACATGTCCACGGGTGTTTCCAGCCCTCACTCCTCGAGCTCCAGGCCTGTGCTGAGCCCCTCACATGACTGCACAGAATCCAGAGAGGGCCCCTGTCGTACCCAGGGCCGAGTGGGGACTTGGGGTTTGTCCCAGATGCACCATTCCTGGCCGGTTGTGCAGGAGACAGACTGGAGGCCACCTGCTTTGTGACAACCGTCTAAAATGCAGAGCGGAAGCTCTTCCCTGCAGAGGACCTGCCTCAAACTTCCAGGCCATCACTAATTTGAAGCAAACATCTGTATTAACTCATCAAGCCTCGTCTCTGACGCCTCGCCGTGAGTGTTCCGGAAAGACCCACTCTCGGGGTGGTAGCAGGACGGGATCCATGTGGTGGTCTTATTATTCCCTTAACTTGAAACCCAGGATGCAGCACCAGATGTTCGGGAGACACATTAAGACCAGTGAGCTTAGGGAAGATGCCCACAGCTTGCGCCATAGACCTCTCCCAATGTCAATTCAGTTCCTAAGGGTCGAAAGAGGAGACTAAAAGACACCGTCATTCTGAGACGTGAAATACGGATGTGAATTTAGATGCAACTCCTAAATTGATCTTAAAGGACAGACAGATGTCAATGAATAGCCAAATTTACAAACAGCAGGACAGAGAAGATGCTTAACCGGCCTGCGCGGAAATGCTCACGCCTTAACAGGACGGCGTTTCTTCCCCGTACAGTTCTCTCTTCATTCACCTTCTGTGGCACACCTCGAGCAGGCACTGCTGGTGGGAGGTTCTTACTGAGGTCCCTGCGCTCAGGCAGCAGAGTTAACGGGCAGGGTGGGCCGGACCAGGCAGCACTGAGCAGTTACTGTGCAGTGTCACCAGTGATGCAGGTCAGGGGGCCTGAAGGAAGGCCCCTAGCCCAGTATGGTCACCATAGCAGACTCCCCAGAAGAGGTTACAACAAAGGAGGGTACAGCCTGAAAGATGAGAGAGCCTAGCCCAGAAAAGAAGGTGGCCCTGCAGGTGTGTCACATCTGGGCAAAGCCTGGAGGTGACATGTGGTGACAAGGCTGTAGTGAGCCACTCAGCTGCTGCGCTAGAGGCCAGAGGAGCTCCACCAAGGCCGCTGGCCCCGACCACAATGTCACAACAGTCCCACGTGTCTCACAGTGGAGGGAGCCTCGGGCAGGGTGGATGCAGCAGGCTCCTGTTCTCAGGTCACTCCGAGTGCAGCGGGAAAGATGCTGGAGGACATGCAGCCAGCACGCTTGGGCTTGCAGGGGCTTTGCTACAGGCCCCGGAACACGAAATGTCTGACTTGGTTTTTCCCACTGGAGTGGGAGGGGTGCTCCGCCCAGGCCCCACCCCCCAGGCCCCTTCTGCCCTCCTGTCTCCCCAGAGCCACAGCAGGGGTAGAGTGACCGGCCTGTCCCGACTGCCTGGGACGTTCCCCGAGTTAGCACAAGACCCCCCCACCCAGGACGGTGGACACCAGGCAGAGGAGAGAGAGGGAGCTGAGGCTCCTCCTGGACCCTCGAGGACTGGCCAGGAAGGAGTGAGGAAGACGGAGCAGGAGGGAGAATGGGCAGCTGTGTCCCACTCAGCCCTCTGTGCCCATGTTGCACTGGGGGACAGGGGTGGGGTCTGTTGCCGTCTGACCCCTAAGCCCACGCTCCTAACCTCTGAACTGGGACCTGGAGGGAAGGAGGCAGAGGAGCAGAGTTAGACACAGCAGCTTCCCCACCAGGGACAGTGGCGCCTGCCTAAGGAGGGGGTGTCCCTGCTGCGCTCTGGGCACCTCCAGCCGGGCAGCAGAAAGGGATGCTCACGGGCACCCACCGCAGGAACGCAGAGAGGCTCGTGGGCTGGCATCCCATGTGAAGCAGGTCATCGAATGCCCCGGCTCCTCCAGGAGCCCCACTCCAGTGGGACTGATGTGACATCGTGGTCAGGGCCAGCAGCCTTGGTGGAGCTCCTCCTGCCTCTAGTGCAACAGCTGAGTGGCTCACCACAGCCTTGTCACCACATGTCACCTCCAGGCTTTGCCCAGCTGTGACACACCTGCAGGGCCACCTCCTTTTCTGGGTGTGGGTGGACGGTTTACAGCGGAGCAAGCTGAGGCACAGAAAGTAGAGTGAAGCCCAGTGTGCAGCGCACCGAGCGCCGGGTCTGAATGCAGGTCCTGTACCTCCTGCAGGCTGAGGTCGCACAGACTGAGGTGCAGGGAGCCCTGGCTTGTGAGCATGGGCTCTGGTCACCACCCGTCCCACTGCCAGAACAGGCGAGCTGAGGGCAGCAGGCTGTCCGGTACAAGGTGCAGGTCAGAGGAGGCAGATGTGTTGCAGGACTGAAGACAGCCAGGGCGTCCCACGGGACACGCAGCTACACTCTCGTGACCAGCAGATAAAGTGGCTCCATTCCTTATGATCTAAAATTCTAGTTTTGTTAGATCATCTTATTCATTTCAGAGAACCACGGCTTAGCCAAGTATTAATTCTGACTGTGACGTCTGATGGGAGGTCAGCGGTGCGCAGAGCCCGAGAAGACAAAGAACCCAGCATGAGCAAGGGACAGGGGGCCTGAAATGCTCCGCAGCAGCAGGTGGGGGGACTGGCCAGGGTAAGTGGCCCTGAAGCTGCCCTTCACCCAGGACACGTGGCACAGGGGTGAAGAGACCACACCAGGCTTACTCTCAGGGAGCACAAACTGAACCAGCGTCCAGCACGCACGACAGGGTCCCCAAGGAGAGCGGCTGAGTGTGTCAGCGGCCGAGCTCTCCCCAGGGACTCCCCTCCGCCCCTCGCCTGGCTTTCCAGGGCAGCCCACGCGTGTCCGGGGCTGCACGGCGAGCTCCGGCCTTTACCACCGTTCCATGCGCTGCCCGTTACCCAGCCCAGGCCCGGCTGCCTGCCCCAAACAAAAACCACTCAAAAGTGGAACGTAGGTGAAAATGGAAGTCGGCTGTTATTCAGGAAAACTGGTGACCTGAGGAGGGATGTCAGGCTAACCCGTGTCCCCAGTAAACCTGAAGGACAATGGCCAGGCTGAAGCCATCTCCAAGACTCAGCTTTACTGAGGGGTTTTTAAGAGGGGTGAGGACTGGAGTGTGGGCAAGAAAAGCAGGAGGCAGGGGACATGAGCCGTGGGGCTCTGTGCGAGGAGCCAGGTGCAAGGTCCCACCAGGGCTCCGTCTGGCTTCTGCTCCCATCCTTGCCGTCATCTCAGGGTCCTGCTGGAGGGTGGAGTCAACAACTTCATCGTCTTCCTTGCTTTTTCAGGATCTGGATAGTACGTGTCCCGTGGCCAGTCTGCAGCTTCAGACTGGCTGGAAAACTACTTTACACTTATGCAAATGATGTTATCTTGCCCCATAGCCAAGGTTCAAAATACCAAATAACTATGGGAAAAGAGAGAGCTCAGGAAAATGCACGCCAACAAAAAAACTGTCCTTTTTTTTTCCTAAAGCCCAGGCAGCCATGGGTCCCAAAGTGACTTCAGTCCCACTCGCTCCAGCAGGAGCGCTGTGATCGGTGGACACTGGGCCCTTCAGAACAGGAGGCACACTTGATACCCGTGAGCTTCCTGAGACAAAGTGGGGGTGGAACATTCGTGAGGCTTCTGGAGAAACTCTCACATTTTTCTTAAGAGACAGACTGTCGTCCATCGGCACTGCTTGCCGATGCCAGGCAGGGCAGAGCTGACCAACTACGGCCCCCAGAGCACCTGCTCCCTCTGGCCTCACCGGGTGCAGCCATGGCGCACACGCACCCTGAAGTGTCCCTGACACCGTCCCCCAGCTGAGACCCATCAAAGAAAAGCAGAAACTAACCGCCTGGAGAGGGAGGGAAGCTTTCTCACTTGGACAAGCTAAGTGGGCCAGCCAGGGGATGGGTTCCCAGTGCCGAAGCACACGGAGGCAACGTGGGGGAATGGACCCCTGAAACGGTAGTCAGACGACTGGTAAGGAGGAACTCGGCCACAGGCACATGGAACGGGCACACGTGGGTGACTTGCTAAGCAATGGTAAACCGAACTCAAGACTGAGCTAACATTTAACAGTGCTCACAAGGTTTCTGTGCCTCAGTTTCTCATCTGTAAAATGGGTATGATGACCGGCAAGTTCATAGGGCTGGATGTGTTAATTCTCTTTCTCCAAGCCACACAAGTAGGAAGTAGGTGGTGAATGGGAGCTGGGCCCTGCAGTAGGGCTCCGGAGTGGGAACGCTTATCCACTGACTCCCCGTGGGGTCTCAGGACAAAGCCATCAGTCTGGGCTAAAGCAGCCATCTGTCACATGGAAGCCAATGGAATGGTGGGGCGGGCTCTGATGGTGACATTTGGGGAGGTGTCTGGCTGTCACTTACCAGCCTCCCTATGCACAGGCCTCAGGGCACTTTCACATGTCCTTCCTCGTCCTCTGGGCTGCGTTAGCCACTGTGGCTGCCTGTCCTTTCTGCAACACTCTCTTCCTTCCTGGCATCTGTGCCACCACACCCACCCCTGCCACCTTCAAGGGAGCTGGCTGCATCTTGAAGAGAGAGGCCACACCTCAGGGAGCACCTCTGTATCCTCCTGGGACAGGAGGCCACATGGTCTCACCTGGCCATGTCCTCACTGAAGGTCAATGAAGAGGACAGAGCCCTGGCCACCTGGCCCACTGCGGAAGCCCAATTCCCGACAGTGCCTGGTATGTGTATACAGTAGGTGCTCAATGAGTGTTGGCTGCAGGCATGAATGCATATGAATGAATGAATGCGTCTTTTGGGGAGCTGCTACTGTGACGGGTGGACTTAGCACAGCAGGTCACTAGTGACCAGTCAGGGAAGCCATCACAAGAAAAACATGCGGGGGTATTTAGCCCATGTCTCTGCAGACGAGAAAAGATTTGCTCCCCTCAAAGATGACTCCCTATGCAGCTACTGCCTTCAAGATTCAGGCAGCTTAAAAACACACACACACACACAAATACACATACACACCATGCACATACACACACATACACACCACACACTCTTGGGCCAAGTCCAACCCACCTCCAGTTTTTGTGTGGCTCACAAGCTAAGAAAGGTTTCTACATGTTAAATGGTTGAAAAAAAATCAAAAGAGGATGATATTTCATGACACATGAAAGCCACAGGAAATTCAAATAGAAGGTGTAAATCAAGTCTCACCGAACAGGGCCCCACGTGTCTACGTTTGCACTGAGGGTGGGGAGAGGCAGGCTGTGGCAGCCGAGACCACGTGGCCTGCAGAGCCTCAGTTATCTATTCTTGGGACCTGTAAGGACGAAGTTTGTCACTTAGAAGTTTGTCACTTCGAAGTTTGTCACCAAAATTTGCCACTCTTTGCTGAAAACAATCAGGGGCCATTAAGGAGTCTCACCTCAGAAGGCCAAGGATAAAACAGTGACGTGGTGCGTGGCCAGCAGAGAGGCTGGTCCACAACACAGTCCACGTCCTCACAGGAGGACGTGACTGGGAAAAGAGCTGCTGTCCCAGGCAGTTTCAGACCTGTCTGTGCACCCTTCCAGGAGGCCAGCAGCGCTCCGGAGCATTCTCTCTTTACCTGTGCGATGTCTCTGTGCAGTTCACCTGTCTGTCTGTCTTCTGTTTTGTCTCTGGTCTTTCTCCAGCTTTAGCCACGGCCTGTGACCATAACCCATAGTTTTTATGCATAGCCCACCTCAGGAAAACTTAGAAATGGATAAGGTTACTAGGTTTCCTTAGATGTAACAGAAGATGCTAATGCTTCAGGGTTGTCTGATTTTATGGGAATCTTTGCCTTTGCCTTTGGTTGGGCTATTTTGCAACTCAGTAAAGACAGACATTTATGTGAAGGAGGCGATTCTTGCACAGAAATGCACCTGAAATTCCATCCAGTAGAGATGCAATTGGTGTCTGCCCTGTAGAAAAGATTAGTTGTAGTTGATGTAGTTGATGTCTGTAGAAAAGATGATTCACATGTTACATTGTTGTTCTATAAAACACAATTTTGCATCTAGTAGCAACTTCATTTCAGCATTCCCAATTGCACATATATATCTTCCTGAGGTTCGCATTGAAACTGGTTTTTAAATGTTACTGATTCCTTGCTAACTGATGAGTTAAATAAAATCTTGGTCATATGTTTATTTTACATTTGCATGAGCATCCATGCTTTTTCACTTTTTTAAAAATTATCTGTGAACGCCCTTGACCTCAGATGGCAATAAGTTACTCACGGGCCTAAATGTGCTCTCACAGCTGTGCTGTGGACCAGGTCAGGGAGGAGGCCCCGGGTGCAGTCCCTGACCTGGCACTGGTCTTGGAAATGCTTTCTCATCTCTCCAAAGATGCAGCAAAGGATGCCTCAGAACAACACAGTTTAGGTGTTATCTCTGTTATAATTTCAGATGCAAAGCTTAAAATTGAGTGGTCTAAATTTAGAGTAATATTCAAAAAAATCTGAGTCCCATTTTTCCCTTAACTTTATCACACATTGATATTTTTGAATAGTACTTTGCTTAATGCAAAATTTTTCTGGAATCAGTGGAAATTTCAGTTACCAGTATGCATGCTAATTTGGTTCACATCAACACCAAATGTATAAAATGCTTTTTCAATTAGAAAATGCAATACAAATGTTAGACATAAATGTATTGTGAACACAGTGCCTTTCCCTGACTTCTAGAGAATTTTAGATACATTTTTTAATTCAATAATCAATCAGTGCATGCATTTTAATTTGACCTAAGCCAGTTTGGCTGGCCTGCACAGTCAGGTTCTTTTGGTAAATACCTGAAGGTCCCAGTGGTTAGAGGTGGGTGGGGGCTATGGTTCCCTCCCCTTCAATGGCAAGTGGAATGGCTCAATGAAACAAGTCTTAGACCAAATTTTGCTAAATGTGCAAACATTTATTTCCAGGTGTGCACAAAATCTTATTCTGTGGCCAGGGGTGGCCCATTTTCTGCCCTCAGGAATTCTGGCAAGCACCTTACCTAAAAATTTCAGTCAGAGGTCAATGCAGTGACCTTCTGGCAGCAGATACCAAACAGGTGTTGGGTCAAGTGTCAGAGTCCTGCCTGCAGTAGCGTGGAAGGTGGGCAGGACCGATGAGGTCTAGACCACAAGGGCTGCTCTCAAGTTACCAGGATGCTGGGATCGCAGAGGTCAAACCACATGCAGGGGCCAAACAGTCCTTCCAATCAACCATTTATGTTGAACATCACTCAGTTCGCCAGTGAAAAACGATTTCTAACGTCTCGTGGCTCCGCCAAAGTTAAACCCTCCAGTGTAGATGTTGAAAATGACATCAGAAGTGCTGAGTAACCACCTGCAGTATCATGTCGATTCACGACAGAAGATTTCAAACACTAGCAGCGCTAAGGAGTGCGTTAGAGCTAACACACACAGACACCGCCATTTTTACGCACGAGTATTTTCGAAGTTAATTACCACATAGGTAATGATTCCGAATAGAACCTCACGACTCCCACCAAACATCTAGGAAGAAAGCTGTCGCTAGCAACCAGGGCTGGCTGCCTGAGTTCATGGGGCCCAGAGCTTAGGAAGGCCCAGGCTCGGTTTCATGCTCTGCTCTTGCTCTCTTGAAATTCTTAATAATCTCTGGACAAAGGGCCCCATATTTTCGCTTTGCACTAAGTCCTGCAAATTACAGAGCTGGCCCTAGTAACTATCCCCACTGAGAAGCCCTGAGTTGATCCCTACAGCAGAGGCCCCTCACTGGCACCTGCCTGGTGCCTAAGGCCTCCTGCCTTCAAGCTACGGGTTCTGGGCTACAGTCAGGGAGGGGAACATGTGGGGCAGTTAGATGGGACCACCCAGCAAAGTTTTGCATGGTCACAGGTGGCAGGTCATCAGCACTAGAACTCACTGGGAACTTGTAGCAAAGGAAGAAGCCCTCAGGACGACTGGGCTGTGGTTGCTGCCAAGCAGGCGAGAAGCCATGGACTGTGCCCTGCACCCCTTCCTCAAGGGTTATGAAGAGAAGGGAGCAGCATCTCAGCACACCTCTCACTCCAGATCCTGAGCATGAGAGTGAGTGCATGTGTGTGTATGTGATTATTATGTGCTATGCATGTGTGAACAAATATGAATACACATGTGTGAGAGTGTGTGCGCATGCACATGTGTGAGCATGTGTGTGTTGTGCATGTGTATGCTGTGCATGTGAGCACAGGTGTGTATGCCAGTACATGTGTGTGCTATGCACATGAGCATGTGTGTGTTGTGCATGTGAGCATGTGTGTGCTGTGCATGTGTATGTGTGTGCCGTGTGAGCATGTGTGAGCATATGCACATGCATGTGTATGTGAGCACATGCATGCTGTGCATGTGTGTGCTGCATATGTGAGCCTATGTGCATGCACATGTGTGTGAGAATGTGTGCTGTGTGTGAGTACATGTGTGCTGCACATGCGTGAGCATATGCACATGTGCGTGTGTGAGAGCATGTGTTGTGTATGTGTGAGTGCGTGTGTGCTGTGTGTGAACATATGTGCATGCACATGTGTGTGCATGTACATGTGTGAACATGCGTACTGTACGTGTGTGTGTGTATGTGAGCATATGTGTATGTGCATGTGTGTTTCTGTATGTGGAAGGCTTTGGGGGACAAGTGATGGGAGAGTCACACAGAAACCAGCAGCCGGGGCCACTGAGACACGCCCATGCACGCAGCTGAGAGGAGTGCCTCCTCCCCCCACCCACAGGCAACAGTGTGTGGGTCCTCATTCGTGGACAGAGAGCCGTTTCCTGGTCAGCCCCTGAGCTTCCTCCCTGGGCCCCAAGGGGCCGTCCATCAGCTGGGCTGGGAAGATGTTCAGCTCCGTAACAGTCTTGACCACGGCTACGTCCCCTGTGCTGAGTGCCCAGCAAGCTCTGCTGTGGTGGTCTCCCGGGAGCCTGTGGAGTGGACGTGATTCTCCCCGGGGCTGACTAGACAGCAGAGTGGCCTCATCCTCCCCCGCGCCCCACGGACACCTGCTCTCCTCAGAGCGGTCGAAGGGACGTGCTGCTTCTGGCAACAAGACTTGGCTCAGGACAGCCTGAGAGGGACGTGGCCCCGACCCTGCAGCTTGGGAAGAGTGACACTTAGGCCCGCCTGCTCCTGCATCTCGGGCATGAAAAGAAGCCACAAGGCAGCAACGCAGAAGAAACGTGGGTGGGGTTTCTCTTTAAATTTCTCAAGCAGGTGCAGCTGAGGCACCACGGCCCGGAGCGGAGTCAGCTTGACCGCTGGCGCAGGGGTGGCATAGGTCCCCCCGGCCCTGCGTGCTCCCATCCAGGAAAGAGGAGGCTGGACACGGGAGCCCGATAGGTGGTACTGGCCAACCACCGTCCTTAGTTTGAAGAGAAATGAGCGGTTTTCTCCCCTCACTATGAGAAAAACCGAAATCCTGAGTGAACACTATCGAACCCCAGTGCTGGGAATGGCAGCTGCCCACCAAATGCACTGGAAGCAGCGGCTCTGGATAATTCTCCTTAAAGAACAGTGATAAAGCACAGCCATACAGCCTCACACTACTACCTTGCACAATAAAAACATGCCGGAGCTTCTTTTTAAGGTGGACGGGTCAGAAGTGCTCTCTGCAGTCACCTATCAATAAGAGTACGGAGGTGAGTAGGTGCCTGGGCTCCGGTGAGAGTCGCTGTGCGGCTGGGGCCAGGGGACCTGCAGCTGCAGGTGGGAAGCGCTTAGCCGGCCGGCCTGGTCAGGGGACAGCAGACATGGCACAGGTCAGAGCCCAGTTTCAGTCCCCACCACTTACGCAGACCGTCCTCAAGTGCTTTAGTGGAAGTGTTGGGAGCTTCACATCGAAAGTGAATAACCCGAGAAACAGGCTCCCGGGGACCCGCTGGCCAGCCTGGAGGCCAAGAGAAAGCAGACTCACCCCATGCACCCGGGTTCACCAGGCAGGACTGCACTCACGTGCTGTAGCTGCTGCAACAAACCACCACAGACGTGGTGGCTTAAAACAGCACAGATTTACCACCTTACAGTTCAGGAGCTCAGGAGTCTGAAACGGGCCTCACTAGACTAAACTCAAGGTATAGGCAAAGCTACATTCCTTTGTAGGCCCCAGTGGAGAATCTGGCTCCTGATTTTTTCCATCTTCCAGCTGCCCCTTCTCCATCTCCAGAGCCAGCAGCGCAGCGTCTCTCTGGCCTTTCCTCTGACTCTGACCTCTTCTCCCGCCTCCTTCCACATTTAAGGTCCCTTGTGATTTCACTGGGCCCACCTGGCTAACCCAGGACACTCTCCCCAAATCGAGGTCAGCTGGAGAGCAAGCTCAGTTCCTCACCATCACGTAACCCAGCATACTCCCAGGTTCCAGGAGCAGGACGTGGACATCTTTGGGACATTCTCCTGCCTACATACCAGGGCCTGGCATGAGATGCTCAGGAGATATTGATGACTGGATAATTTTGCAGATTTTACAGATAAGTAATGACAACCAAGAGGAGCAGGTCATTTGCCGGAGATTACAATTATCAAGTGAGAAAACCAGGACTTGTGCCGAAATTGCAAAGCTCACGTTCTTATCAACCACACGAGGGTCTTTTCAGGAGAGAATGAACTCACGTGAAGAAAACTTGTAGCTTCTTAATTGGGAGGTTGTTCTGGCCACAAAGTAATCACTTCCAAAGTACGGGCTTCTAAGTACTATGTTGAACTTGTGGTCAGGATGGAACAGTGAGTTACACACCCGTTGTTTCCTCTTCTCCAAACTCACGGCAATTACAGGTGAAAACATAAAAGATATAGCCTGGTTTCCAGGGACCAGAAACAAAAACACACTCAGGACAACAAGCAGGCTGAAGCCCAGGCCTGCTGGACTCCAGGTCTGGAAACAGGCAGTGGGGCCCGAGGTCCTGCTTCTCAACGACAAGGAGACTGAAACTGCCCTGCAGATTGGAGGACCCTAGCCAGGTGCTGGCTTGAAGGGACCTTGTCCCCATCAGAAAGCCTCTGGTCTCCCCACATGGAGTTTTCACATGCAGACCCCACAGGTCAGGGAGGCAGGAAGCTCCGAATCTCTGCAATATCAGGAATGAGCCAACACACCTGCTCGTGGCCCCACCTGAGAGACGCTGGGGCCAAGGTGGGTAGAGACCCCAAACCACCACTGTGAGCCAGCGCTGGCTTTTGGGCACAAGGCAGCCACAAAGCTGCTAGAAAGAAGTGGGGTAGGCACAGAAATCACCACAGAGGCAGAGCAGAAATGAAACCAAAAAACCCCTCCCACCAAAAGCGAGCCCACAGCAAACGAGGTTGCCGATCAGGTGGAGAGATGTGGGGGGAAGATGTCAAGCAGCAGCCCAGACGGCCGCTTCGGCAGGTGTCCTGGCGCGCCCAACCAAAGCGACGAAAGTCACGCAAAATGTTTTGAATCTTATTTTAGATGCGTGGCTGGGCTGGCGCCATGGCAATGACCAGACAGGACCTGAAGATTAAACAGAACCAGGGGCTCCTGTGGGCACCACCCAAGCAACTTCCACCCTGAGATAACGCGCCAGACCACAGAGAACCCGTGTGTCCCACCTCAGAGGACTGCAGGCAGGAGGCAGAGGCCCTGCCCAGCACAGCCAGACAAGTGGGAGGACCCTGGGACCCACAGGGTAAGAGTGAGTGAGAAATAAACCCACCCCCCAGAGGGGCAGGAAGACAACCTGCCTGTCTCAGCCTGGCATTGTGCAGAGGGGAAAAGGTAACCTCACCTCGTAGGTCACAACGGCAAATAGGTCCCCACAAGGTCTGCAGCCCGATACAGCTGCCTGCGTGACCCCAACAACCTCAGGACAAACTTTAACTTAAAGCAGTTCCAGATGTAGACCCCTCAGGTACCTGAGAGAGAGACAGACAGACAGAGAGAGAGACAGAGACAGAGAGACAGAGAGAGAGACAGAGAGACAGAGAGACAGAGAGAGAGAGAGAGAGGGAAAGGGGGAGAGAGACAGAGAAGGCAGCGAGTCAGGGAGGGGGAGAGGCCCCTCTGGAGGGCACGGTTTCAACCCAGGTCTCAGAGAACTCCCAGTTTACAGAAATCAAATCTCTCAAACAGTCACACAGGGACAAAGGCACCATGAGTGAAGGGGGCAGGGGGACAGTAGAAATAGGTTCGGTAAGACTTTAGATACTCGAAACATCAAACATATAATGTCACAATTTTAATGTGTTTTAAAAATTCAAAGGAAGCTTCAAAAGGAAGCTAAAAGGTATTAGCAGGGAACAAGATAATGTGAAAAATGATAAAACTTCTAGTAAAATTTGAGTGAAATAGCAACAAATTAGATGCAGTTTGGGAGAAACTTGGTAAGTTGTCACCAAGTAAACTAGATGTGTCAGAAGTTACCTGGAACATAGTCCAGGGAGGTCAAGAAACGGGAAACAGGAAAGGGACAGAAAATACTGAGACATGGAAGGTATCAGGAATAGGCTCGACATGCATCTGTTTGGAGTTTAACAGGGAGTCAAGGGAAAAATGGGAAAGAGGCAGCATTTGAAGAGACAACAGCTGATAGTTTTCTAAAATAATGAAAAGACACCAGTCGCCTAAATTGCAAGCAGGATAAAAAACACAAAATTCTGAGTGCATCATTGCAAAACTAAAAATCATCAAAGATGATGGAAAAACTCTTCAAGTGTCCAGAAATGGTGTGGGCAGGGCGGGGGCATGAGGACGGCTTCAGACGTGAGATTACGTGCCCTTCCCTGTGTCAGAGGGAGACCGGCAGGTAGGTGAACAGCATCTCAAAGTCCTGAGATCAGATTACTTTCAACCTAGAGTCCATGCCAATTCTAGAAGTCTCTAGAACAAAGACGAAATGAAGATGATTTAGGCAGACAAAGTTAAGTTTGTTACCATATAAATCAGCTTTTGCTGCAAAACTAACCACCCTAAAATGCAGTGGTTTAAACTCTCTCGGAGTTAGCTGGGCTGTGTTCCAAGCCGGCCAGGCAGACCCCTGCAGCTGCCTCCTGCACCTGCGGTCAGTGGGCAGCTGGTCAGTGGCTGAGCAATTGGGATGGCCTTACTCCATGTCTGCACGTTGGCCGGCTGGTGGCTGGGGCACCTCAACTCTCATCTTCAAGGCATTTCATCCTGCAGGGGCCCTGCTCTGGCTCCTTCACAAGGTGGTCTCAGGGCCCAAAGCATGGCAGGAGAGCAAGCCCCGCCCCACAGAGCATCTGCTTCTGTCACGTGTCCAAGCCAGCTCCAAGGGGTGGAGAGGTGGCCTTGGTCAGGGAACAACGTGTGGCCATTTCTGCAGCCTCCACACACCAGGGGACTCTAAGCAAAGGAGGTTGTAAAGGATGCGGTTTAGGCAGAAGGGAGGGACCTCAGACGGGAGGTGTGGGACATAAGAAGCTGGGTGAGGACAGCAGTGACCACGAGGCAGTGCAAAGCCACCCCGAGTGTATGAGAAGCAAAGCCTGGTTTGTGAAGGTGGGTGGGAGACAAATGCGGGACAAAGACGCATGAGGCTGGGAAGGGGAGATCAGGGCTCGAGCACCACAGGATCCGCTGTCGCTCAGAAAGGGGGATGAGGGCAGGCCTGTCTCGGGTTTGCCAAGCGCTGTGCAGCTAGCACGCGTGGCTGCTGGCAGCAGGACACAGCGTCTGCCTTCCACACACACACAGGGAGAGAAAAGGGACTGGGAGAAAGGAGACCTCGCAGAACACCAAACCCCTTCCTGCTACCGTAGAGTCGTGGCGGGTGACACAGCATCTGCAGGCAGCAGGACCCTGCTCGGTGCGGTGGCTGCGAGAACGGCGCCTCCCTCTCGGCGCACAGGACGCCTAGGCTTGTGCATGTAATAAATGGTGATGTGGTGAGGATCTGCTTTACAAGGAGACAAAAGGTGGCACCAGAACCATCCACCCGACTGTGAGCTTCAGAGAACTGTCTGACAGACACGTAAAATCCCGTCGTCTCAGCCCTGGTTTTTCACACTTTAACGTCTGTGAGATCTGAACACAACCTCCCATAAACGACCTGGCACTGTTCGATGGGCAGCATCTTTCTCTTCCTACCTGGCCTGTGAACGGGTTGTGTGTCTCACAATCACGGAGTTTTAGAGTAAATGAAGGGCAGTAACCAGGCTCGTTGAACAGGATGCAGCACATGCCAGCGCCACAGTGGAACGGCCACGGAGAAGACCCCTCTTGCTGCCTCCTGCTCTCCCAGCACATCCCCAGCTGGCCGAATCTAACAGGAGCTGTCAGCAACGACGGCTGGGAAAAGTCCCCTGCAGGGCACAGCCCCAGCATGCCAGAGCAGGGTCAAGAGCCACACGCTGTAGCAGCCCAATGAGCAAATTCAGACATGGCAAGGAACTGTGATACAGAAACAGCAGAAATAAAACGAGAAGAGGTAGATGTGGGGAAAATACAAATATGGAAGCCAAGGAATGTACAGTCACTGAAATAAAGAATTGGAGCAAGCAGTATGACAAGCTCTGGACTGGGGACGGCTGAGAAGAGAATTAGTGAATTGGAAAACATCAGTGAGGAATTCACTCAGAGCCCAGTTCAGATGACCTGTGAAATGAGGAGTGTGAAGGGAGCGTGGGAGAGGGCTGAGCTGTCCCAGCAGCACGTAACAGCGTTCGAGAGAAGAGAGTTATGAAGAAGGAGTATTTGAAGAGATAATGGCTGAAATTTTTCAAGAATTTAAGAAAAGCAAGTCTAAATTGAAAGCAGGACAAATAAAAATAAACTTAAACCTAAATGCAAGGAGTGAGACTGAGGACAACTTGGGAACAGAAAAACATTCCCTGAAGTGGCCAGCCTGGGTTGGCTGCCCAGGAGCAGACCCCAAGAGGGGAATTAAGTGCTGGTCCAGGGTGGGGTGAGGTCCACTAGGGGAAAGAGGCCATGAATGGTGTGCTGCCAGGCAAAGTCCACGGAGCATGGGACAGTGTAGATGACTCCTCAGGGCCTTCCTGAGGCAGGGAAGGGACTACACTCCTGCACCCACAGGCCATCACCTTAGGGATGCCCCAGGGGTACATACCCTCCCAGCCCTTTTGGCCATCCGTGTGTGCTTCAAAGTGGGTCCTGGCAACCTGAGGGCAGGCTGGCAGCAAAGAGGTGTGGGTGCTGCTGTTGATAGTGACAGGGCACCAGAGCTCACATGCACAAAAACAGTAGAGGGGTCAAGAGCACGGACAGACAGTGTCAGCCAGTGAACAGCAACTGGACTGGCTGCAGACCTTGCTGCCGCTGCAGCAGCAGCTGCCAGGGGGGTTTATTCCCGCCTGCACTGTACCGTAGGAAGCATAAAGACAGAGCGTCTCCAGCACAGACCCTCACTGAGAGAGCTACTAAAGGGTGTACTTCCACAAGAAGAAACCGTGACTGTAAGGAGAGTAACAAGACTTTTTCATTAAGAATCAGAGTGAAAGCTCTAAATCAACAAGAATAAAGTTGGGGAGCATGTTGTCATGCTCAGGAGGAAGAGAGAAACAGCAAGTAACCATGGCCTCTGTCTGAGTCATATGTCCAGTCACGAGAGGAAGCACTTTTCCAGGTACATCTTCACTCCAGTGGTCCTGGGGCCACCAGCCACCATACCTGGCATCTCGCATTCATTGAGCACCCACTGTCTACGAGGATCTACACCAGGTTCTGCAGTGCCGAGGCCAGTGAGACAGTCTTGTCCTCAAGTCAGTTACCACTTCCGCAGGAAGAAGGACTGATAGTCAAGTTTTAAAACCTCCGGTAAGGATTCTCACCCATTATTCTAACCTGTCATGTTAAACTAGCCACACAAAAATGCTGACTCTGTGGACACCCCCTTTTACCTCTTGCAACCTCCTTGGGTGGACTTGACCCTTCTTGGTGGCATCAAGGGGCAGCAGCGCCCTCAGGTCAGCAGCTGCCAAAGTCACGATGACAATCTCATTTCCAGTCCCAGCAGCTGTGTGACCTTGGACAAGTTGCTTAACCTCTCTGTACCTCCATTTCTTTATCCCTTAAACCAAACCGTTCATACCCCATAGGCTTAAGAGGAGTATTGAAGTAATTAGTCCATGTAAAGTCCTTAAAACAGTGTCCGTGGGCACTCGAGACACGTATTTTCTGTTTGTTTCATCATTAGGATTTGCTGCCATGACCATTAGAACATTTTGAAGAGGAGGAGGGTCTCCCGCAGGCAGCAGAGGCAGAAACCCGCTCCGTCCAGCTCTTGTCTAGACCTCTGTCCTGCTTGACCAGGCTCCAGGTATGCTCTTAGCTTCCGTCTCTCTCAGAATCACAGGTAAGTGAAAATAATGGAGATTGCCTCCTCTTTACCCTGTTCCTTCACCTTTGTCTCGATGACAGCAGCAGCTGCCCTGCACTCAACTGTTCTGAAGCAGGCGTGCCTGTGGGCCCTCCCTGAACACACTGTTATTTATGTGGAGCTCCACATATATTTTCCTGCACACTATTATTGATCTTGTCATAATAAACTCCCTATTTTGCTTCATGAGGTCCCATCAGGTCTATTCATCAATAATATATCGTCATTTTAGAAGTTCAAACTCCGACATTAGAAAGTGCTCATCTAAAAGTTTGTCATTTCAATCCATCTGATTTAATTCAAATTCACTCTTAGTTCCCAAGATTGAACTCAGCACTTCACACCAGCAGAAACAAGGGCACGCTGTGAATTTCAGGCTTTCCCCCCTGGTCCTATCTCTGCTCTACCAACTGCTTGCCTTTCTCAGAAGGCTCCAGGTTTGCAGCCAAACAAAAAAAATATAAATGCAAATGTATTCATCAGCTCTTCCGTATGCCAACTGTTAGGCTATCTTTGGAAGTCACTTAGTTCCCTGTAGCTAGGGGTGAGCAGCCTGGTATAAAGCCTTGTCTCTTCTGCCACAAGTCATGGAGGGCACCTGAAATCAATCTGGACTTCACCCAAACTGTAGTGTGCTGCTTACTTTTCGGTAAATATGAGAAACAGTAAGAAAGATGTCCAAGGCAGAGGATCACAAAGGCAATATCTGATATCAAAGTCACCCTTAAAAAAATATATATATTTGGTTCTTCTTTAAGAAAAGCATTGCAATAAACCATCGCTGCATCTGTATGCGCGAACGGAGACCCCTCCACCCCAGCACTGTCCGTCCCCAGCCGCTGGCCCTGCTGGCTGACGCTCCTGAGCCCCTGTGGCTCTCCAGACCCTGCACGGTGGTATGAGGGTCCCTTCTTGCTAACCGGCCTCCAGTCCCTGACCATCATTGAAAACTCAGCCTAGTCTTGGGATTAGGCTGATTTAATTTTGTTTTCAAAGTCAGGTCAACTTCACATGCACCCATTGAGTGCCTACTGTGTCTCTCCCACACTAATCTTCCTCAAAGGGCAGGGTCAGATACTTAGGTCTTACTCGAGATGGGGGCAAGCAGAGAAGCCCATGGGCCAAGGACAGCCCCCCACAAGGTGATATTGAGGAGAGTGCCTACCAGTGGCTACTTCCTGCTTAATACCCCACTGGGGCCGAGCTTTGCATAGGAGCTGTGCATACATAATGAGCTGTGCATTTGTAATGAGCTCTGCATATGTAATGAACTTTGAATTTGTAATGAGCTGTGCATTTGTAATGACAGTACATTTGTAATGAGCTGTGCATACGTAATGAGCTGTGTGTTTGTAATGAGCTGTTCATATGTAATGAGCTGTGAATTTGTAATGAACTGTTCATATGTAATGAGCTGTGAATTTGTAATGAACTGTTCATATGTAATGAGCTGTGCATACGTAATGAGCTGTGTGTTTGTAATGAGCTGTGCATACGTAATGAGCTGTGTGTTTGTAATGAGCTGTTCATATGTAATGAGCTGTGCATTTGTAATGAACTGTTCATATGTAACGAGCTGTGAATTTGTAATGAGCTGTTCATATGTAATGAGCTGTGCATTTGTAATGAACTGTTCATATGTAATGAGCTGTGAATTTGTAATGAACTGTTCATATGTAATGAGCTGTGCATTTGTAATGAGCTGTTCATATGTAATGAGCTGTGCATTTGTAATGAGCTGTGCATTTGTAATGATCTGTTCATATGTAGTGAATTGTGCATATGTAAGCTGTTCATATGTAATGAGCTATGAATTTGTAATGAGCTGTGCATTTGTAATGATCTGTTCATATGTAGTGAATTGTGCATATGTAATGAGCTATGCATGTGGAATGAACTGTGCATTTGTGATGAGCTGTTGATATGCCATGAGCTGTGCGTATGTAATAAGCTGTGCATATGTAATTAGCTATGCGTATGTAAACAAAATGTGATGCACCTGTAGATGAGCCCAATCTCGTCATCTACAACCTCTTCACTGGAGGCCATCACCAGAACCTTACAGTACAGCCTATTTGTATAAAAACTTATTCTGGTAATACCATTCGATTCTAGAGGAATCCTCTAGGTTGAAAATGTGAAGCCTTTGCAGACTGGCTTGGGATGTGTTTCAAGTGGTTTATTGCCATCTACCACAGCGAGTTTATCAGACACATTTCATTTCTCTGAGCTAAATGGATATTGGCAACTTGATCTCAGCCCAGTGAGAAACGTACTGAAGGCGTCAGGAGCCAGCACCTGCTGCAGTTCTATGCGGCTCCACAGCACGCCTGGGAGAGGCTGCGTCTTTCTCTAGGCAGAACAGAGTCCAAAGAGGTCCTAGGATACATTCCAGAACTTGCGTAAATTGGCTCTTTTCATGTTCAAAAAAGAGAGAAAAAAAGGTTCTTTAATATTAATGAAACTGTTGCTGTAAAATCTACAGTGCACTCGTATGAGTACCATGATTAAAAATTGACTTCAACTTAGAGCAGGCGGAAAGCCTCATTGAATTTTTATGGGTGTGTTGACTAAGGCACCCCAGGCTAAGTCTTCTGGTGTTGACGATAATGTCCTGGCCTCCTCTCCGAAAATCCATGGGACTCACTAAGCGTCGACGCTGCTGCGCAGTCCCTAAGTCAGCCAGGATCAATACCTGCCAGGCTGCGGGCCGGGCTCCTCTCCCTGAGCACATCGATCTGCTGGAATGAATGATTTCTGTCTGCAAAACCCAAATTACCATTTCACTCAAAGTAATGCTTATAATTTTTGTCTTCCTGATAATGTTAACATCATCCATAATAGCCCCTTGGGCGACATTTAACCTGGTTCCGGAGGGGACTGGCAGGGAAACCAGTGACAGCCTGTGTGTCATTGGCCTTGAAGCTGAGGGCTGGGGGCTGGGGACATGGGGACCCAGCAACTCCCAGAGCTGTGCTGTGGAGATGGCATCAGGTGCCTGCACGATTCCAGAAGGCCGTCATTTTTATCCCTTTCCGTTATTGCTGATACGGACCATCTGCCACATGTTTGAAGAGACCGTTTCCTCCTCCATGTAAGAATGGGCTCTGCATTGCTCTGTGTCTTAGAACTGGGTTCAAGTCAAAGTTATTGCTTTGCAATAACCTTTTTTCTCTCCTTCCTTCAGAACGTATTCAGAGAATTGGCTGAGTGCCAGGTTCTCTGGGCACTGGGATGCACGCCGGGGGGGTCCCTGACCTCAGGAGCTTACAGAGAAAGAGGTCATCACAAGACACAGGACAGAGGCCACAGAAGAAAGCTGCGGATGTGGAGCTGTGAGAGCCAGGGACCAGGCTTAGGGGCTTTTTGGAGAAGGAAGCACTTGTTATGGGTTTGGAGATAAGAAGCTGGTCAGGCTGAGGACACTCACCTAAAAGGCTCAGAGGGAGAAAAGGCACGTGTTTCCGGAAAGAAGGAAATAATTGGATGAGGAAGGGTGGGGAGGCGAGATGGAGGGAGAGGAGGCGGGAAGGTGCAGCCAGAAATCGCTCAGACCCCGGGCTGCCAGGCCCGCGGAGGACTCCTGGCAGAGGGGAGAGCATAGGGCCTCTGGGGTGAGGTGGCCCGGGCAGGGGGCGGCAGTGCAGCCAGCGCAGGCCACGT
>NW_007736104.1:68161-68660 GCF_000696425.1 Galeopterus variegatus
AGAAGGGACTTGCATTTCTGTCTGAAAGGAAGGAATTTCCAACCCACCTGAAATCTCTCAAGAAACGTTAAAAGGACGTGTCCCTTCCTTTCTTGTCTCCCCAGCTCATGAGCAGCACCGTGGCTGGGGCCTGAGCCTGCCCTGCACCAGGCGGGACCCAGGGCCGCCCCGTCTCTCCCGCTCACGCCCAGTCGGGAAGGATGGAGGACAAAGCCCTCTGGATGCATTTTCTCCTTTTGCTCCTCTGTGCCATATCCACATTTGTATCCACAGGCTTTTTATTTTATTTATTTGTTTGTTTGTTTGTTTGTTTGTTTGTTTATTGCTGTCAACATCTTCTACAGAAGACTTATGATTTTAACACTGGCCCCTAAATCATTCAATGTGTAGACCACAAAGAAAAACAAACTGTGATGTGTCTTTGGCCACAGGTCTGCTGGTTTAATAGCAGCACAGGACAGGGGACCATTTTATAAGCAGTGCTGAGGGGAGGGACCTG
>NW_007736105.1:0-12407 GCF_000696425.1 Galeopterus variegatus
GAAATACAAATTGAATAAATCAGATCTAAAAGAAAGCAGAAGTGCTGTGTGTGTGTGTGTGAGTGTGTGTATATAATTATTTTTTTCTAGCGTTTAACCAAAAGGAGTTTTATTGCGGGCTGCACAAGCCAAGAGCAAGGTCGGTCTCATGACCTAACATAAACCAAACTCCTGGAACAGGCGGGAGTTACAACTTTTAAGGTCTAGCTGCAGGAAATCAAACGTATTAAAACAAAAGTTGGGTTATCCTTATGCATAGTTAATCAGGGATGAGCACGCATGCGCATTGTGGTATTGTGGCATTGTGTATATTACATGCATTCCATGGGGGGCGAAGATTTATGTGTGTGTTAAAAATAACATTTTAATGAAAATAATTATAATTTCTACTGCTTCATCAAAGACTTTCTTTTCTTTTATTAAAAAATAATTGATTAAACATATTTGTGGCCTACAGAGTTGAATAACAATACCTGTGTACAATGTGTGATGATAAAATCAGGATAATTAGTATGTTCATCGTTACAAAACATAATCATTCCTCGTGTCCATTAACCAGTGTCTCACTAGCTCCCTCCCCTCCCCCATTCACATCTCTAGTGACCACAGCTCTGCTCTCTCCCTAAAGTTCAGTGCANTCTCAACAGCTTAAGTATTTGATTTACAAAATTCAGAGAATGAAAAATGGCTTAAGGATATAAATGCATAACGCACAAAACAATATGAGTTGTGAAAAAACAGTATGAAAATGATGATTTCTTATACATTTCTTGAAAATATAACTTGAAGACATGTACTAATCAATGAAATGATAAAAGTGAATGAAAAAAAATCATGCGATAAATAGGCTGGTAGCAAGAATTGATAGAAAAGCATAGAATTGTTTATGAGATATGTAGTTTCCAATGATCTTTTGATGGAATGATGTCAATGTACAAAATGTGTTGTTAATATCTGGTGCTTTAATCCCAAAGGCAAGAAATTAGCGGTAGGGGCTACTGAGCACATCGTAAACAAGAGCTAGTGAGTTGACACAACTTTCATTCTTTGCTGTACTAATTAGAAAAATATGTATTCTAAATGAATTTTTAAAAGTAGAGCTATTTGCTAGAAAAATGTTAACCAGGATTCATACTTTCCAAAACCTTGGAAAAGAGAAAAGCAACAAGAACATTAGCCACTGAAAATGGAGAGAAAAGAAAAGAGTGTGTGTGTGTGTGTGTGTGTGTGTGTGAGAGAGAGAGAGAGAGAGAGAGAGAGAGAGAGAATAACCAAACCAGCAAGGAAGAATTAATCAAAACGAATAGATAGAAGATGACCTAAATAAGAAAACCCATAACAATATTAGAAATGAATGAAATTTCCCTATTAAAAAGACAAAGGTCCTCTAATTTGGGGAAAAGCAAATTCCAAGAACCACTGTAAAACAAAGAGATGTAGATTTGAAAAAAAAAAAGCATGGAGAAATACAAATTGAATAAATCAGATCTAAAAGAAAGCAGAAGTGCTGTGTGTGTGTGTGTGTGAGTGTGTGTATATAATTATTTTTTCTAGCGTTTAACCAAAAGGAGTTTTATTGCGGGCTGCACAAGCCAAGAGCAAGGTCGGTCTCATGACCTAATGTAAACCAAACTCCTGGAACAGGCGGGAGTTACAACTTTTAAGGTCTAGCTGCAGGAAATCANAGTTGAATAACAATACCTGTGTACAATGTGTGATGATAAAATCAGGATAATTAGTATGTTCATCGTTACAAAACATAATCATTCCTCGTGTCCATTAACCAGTGTCTCACTAGCTCCCTCCCCTCCCCCATTCACATCTCTAGTGACCACAGCTCTGCTCTCTCCCTAAAGTTCAGTGCATTATTGTGATTGTTTTTATTATTTTTTTTAATTTTAAAATTTTTTTAAAAACATGACTGGTAAGGGGATCTTAACCCTTGACTTGGTGTTGTCAGCACCGCACTCTCCCAAGTGAGCTAACCAGCCATCCCTCTATAGAGATCCAAACCTGTGGCCTTGGTGTTATCAGCACCACACTTTCCCAGGTGAGCCACAGGCTGGCCCTTTGTTTTGAATTTTTAAAATTATTTATTTATTTATTTACTTATTTATATATATATATTTTCCCCTCCCACTTGTGAGTGAGGACATGTGGTATTTCTCTTTCTGTGCCTGGCTTGTTTCATTTAACACAGTTTTCTCCAAGCTCATCCATGTTGCTGCAAATGGCAGAATTTCATTCTTTTCTATGGCAGAGTAGAATTCCACTGTGTATATATACCACATTTTCCTTATCCAGTCGTCCATCAATGGACATTTAGGTTCGTTCCATAGTTTGGCTATTGTAAATAGAGCTGCGATAAACACGGGAGTGTAGGTATCCCTTCGACATCATGATTTCCATTCTCTTGTGTATATACCTAGCAGTGGGATTGCTGGATCATATAAACATTCTATCTGTAGCTGTTTGAGAAACCTCTATACTTTTTTCCATTATGGCTGCACTAATTTGTAGTCCCACTAACACTGTAGGAGGGTTTACCTATCTCCCCACCCTTGACAGCATTTGTTATTCTCTGTGTTTGATAATAGCCAGTCTAACTGGGGTGAGAAGACAACTCAGGGTGGTTTTGATTTGTGTTTCCCTGATGATTGGTAATGTTGAGCATTTTTTCATATATTTGTTGTATGTCTTCATTTGAGAAATGTCTATTCAGCTCCTGTGCCCATTTTTAAATCAGATTATTTCTTTTTTTGTTGTTTGAGTTCCTCTTATATTCTGGATATTAATGCCTTGTTGGATGCATAGTTTGCAAACATTTTCCTCCATTCTGTAGGTTGTCTTTTCACTCTGTTGATTGTTTCCTTTGCTGTGCAGAAGCTTTTTAATTTGATGTAATCCTATTTGCTAATTTTTTCCTTTTGTTGCCTGTACTTTTGAAGTCTTATTCACAAGGTCTTTGCCCAGCCCTACATCTTCAAGTGTTTCCCCCATGTTTTCTCCTAGGAGTTTTACAGTCTCAGGTCTTACATTTAAGTCTTTAATACATTTTGAGTTGATTTTGGTATATGGCAAGATGTGTGTGTCTAGTTTGTTCTTCTGAAAACGGATATCCAGTTTTCCCAGCACCATTTACTAAAGAAGCTGTATTTGCCCCAATATAGGTTCTTGGTGCCTTTGTCAGAGATTGCGTGGCTGTAAGTATGTGGGTTGATTTCTGGGTTCTCTATTCAGCTCCATTCTCTACTCTGTTCCATCCAAGTGTCTGTTTTTACACCAGTACCATGATGTTTTGGTTACTATAGCTTGACGTCAGGTAGTGTAATGCCTCTCACTTTGTTTTATTTCTTTCTTTTTTTTGCTCAGGATTGCTTTGGCTATTTGGGATCTTTTGTTTTTCCATATGAAAGGGTAGTTTTTTCTATTTCTGAGAAGAATGTTATTGGTATTTTGATGGGGATTGCATTGAATGTGTAGATCACTTTGGGTAGTATGGACATTTTCACAATGTTAATTTTTCCTACCCCAGAGCATGGAATGTCTTTCCATCTTTTTATGTCTTCTCTAATTGCTTGCAGTAGTGTGTTGTAGTTCTCATTGTAGAGATCTTTTTCACCTCCTTGGTTAAATTGATTCCTAGGTATATTATTATTTTGTTAGCTATTGTAAATGGGCTTGCTTCATGACTTCTTTTTCTGCTTGATTGTTGTTGATGTATAAAGAATGCTACTGATTTTTGTATGTTGATTTTCTATTCTGCAACTGTACTGAATTTGTTTATCAGCTCTAGGAGTTTTTGGTAGAGGTTATAAGTTTTTCTATATATAGGATCACATTATCTGTGAACAGGGACAATTTGAGTTCATCTTTTCCCATTTGGATGTCCTTTATTTCTTTCTCTTGCCTGAATGCTCTGGCTAGTACTTCCAATACTACGTTAAATAGGAATGGTGAGAGTGGGCATCCTTACCTTGTTCCTGTTCATTCAGGATGATATTGGCAGTGGGTTTGTCATCTATGGCTTTTATTGTGTTGAGGTATCTTCCTTCTATACCTAATTTGTTGAGAGTCTTTATGAAGGGATGCTGAATTTTGTCAAATGCTTTTTCTGTCTATTGAGATAATCATAGATTTTGTCCTTAATTTTGTTGATGAGGTGTGTCACATTTATTGATTTGCATATGTGAAAACATCCTTGCATCCCTGGGATGAATCCCACTTAATCATGGTACGTAATCTTTTTGATGTGCTGCTGTATTCTGTTTGCTAATATTTTGATGAGGATTTTTGCATCTGTGTTCAGCAATGATATTAACCTGTAGCTTTCTTTTTTTGTTGCCTGGTTTGGTTATCAGGGTGATGCTAACCTCATAGAATGAATTTGGGAGAATGGCCTCAATATTTTTGGAATAGTTTGAAAAGGATTGGTGTTAATTCTTATTTAAATGTTTGGTAGAATTCAGCAGTGAAGCCATCTGGTCCTGGGCTTTTCTTTGTTTGGAGACTGCTAATTACTGCTTCAATCACATTGCTTATTATTCTTCTGTTCAGGTTTTCTATTTCTTCTTGGTTCAGTCTTGGTAGTTTGTATATATCCATTTCCTCCAGATTTTCAAATTTGTTGGCATATAATTGTTAATAATAGTCTCTAATGATTCTTTGTATTTCTGTGGTATTGGTTTTACCTTTTTGTCTTTTTTCGTGTCGGGCAACGGACCGCAACCCTCAGTGTCGCGCCCGTACCGGACCGGGACCGGCAACGGGATCGCAACCCTCGGTGCTGCGCCCGCCCCTCGCTCAGCCAGTGAGTGGGAACCGGTCTGTATGTGGGATCCGAACCCTCGGCGGGAGCGCCGCCACAATCCCAAGCGGCGCACTGTAGCAGTGCGCCACCGGGCTGGCCCTGTGGTATTGGTTTTAATGTCTTGTTTTTCATTTCTGATTTTTGTCATTTGGGTCTTCTTTTTTAAGTTGGTTTGACCAATGGCTTGTCTAATTTGTTTATCTTATCAAAACACCAACTTTTTATTTTGCTCATTTTTATATCATTCTTTTGGACTCTGTCTCATTTAGTTCTGCTCTGATCTTAATTATTTCTTTCCATCTATTAGTTTTGGAACTGGATTGTTCTTATTCTTCTAGCTCTTTGATGTGTAACATCGGGTTGTTTATTGGAAGTCTTCCTATTCTTTTGATGTAACCACTTATTACAATAAACTTCCTTCTTAGTACTGCTTTTGCAGTATCCCATAGGTTTTGGTAAGTTGTGCTTGTATTTTCATTTGTTTCAAGGAATTTTTAAAATTTCCTGCTTTATCCCTTCTTTGATCCATTAGTCATTCAAGAGCATGTTGTTTAATCTCCATGAGTTGGTATGTTTTCAAAAGTTTTATTTGTCATTCTCTTCTAATTTTATTCCATTGTGGTCTAAAAACATACTTGATATGATTTCAATCTTTTAAAATTTGTACAGACTTAATTTGTGGCCTAACATGTGGTCTACCATAGAGAATGATCTGTGTGCTGATGAGAAGAATGCATATTCTGCCATTGTTGGATGTAATGTTGTGTGTATGTCTGTCAAATCCATTTGGTGTAATAGGTTGTTTAAATCCAATATTTCTCTGCTAATTCTTCATGTAGATTATCTGTCCAGTGCTGAGAGCAGTGTGTTAAAATCTCCAACTGTTACTGTGTTGAGGTATAACCCTCCCCTTAGATCCAATAACAGTTGTTTTATATATTTGGGTGCTCCAATGTTGGATGGATGCATATATATTTATGATTGTTATATCTTCTTGTTGCATTGATACTTTTATCATTATATAATGTCCTTATTTGTATCTTTTTATAGTTCTTGATTTGATGTCTACTTTATCTATATAAGTATGGCAACTCTTGCTCATTTGGGGTTTCCATTTGCATAGCATGTCTTTTTCCATCCCTTCACTATTAGTCAATGTGTGCCTTCTTTGGTCAAATGAGTTTCTTGCAGGCAGAATGTAATTGAGTTGTTTTTTAATCCATTCAGCCAATCTACATCTTTTAGGTGAGGAATTAAATCCATTCACTTTCAGGATTGTTATTGAAAGGTATTGCCTTATGCCTGTCATTTTATCCATTACTTTAGGGTTGTTATATATATCTTTTGTTTCTTTCTTTCCCTTTTATTGTTTATATTTGCTGTTGGGTGTTTTTTTGTAGTGATAATATATACTTCTTTTCTCTTTCTCATTTGCATATCTATTCTACTAGCAGTTTTTATTCTTTCTTGTGTATTTATGATGACATATATCCCTCTTTTAATTCCAGATGTAGGGCCCCCTTGAGGATTTTGTTGAAGGGGCTGTTCTTGTAGTCGTGAATTCCCACAGTTTTCGTTTGTCTGGGAAAGATACTATTTCACCTTCATTTCTGAAGGAAAGCTTTGCTGGATATAGTATTCTTGGTTGGCAGATTTTTTTCTTTTAGCATTTTGAATATGTCATCCCACTCTCCTGGCTTGTACAGTTCCTGTTGAGAAGTCTACTGTTAGCCTGACTTGATACTTTTCTCCGCTGTTTTTAGAATTCTTTGTCTTTGACTTTTGATAATTTGACTATAAGGTGTATCGGGGAAGTCCTTTTTGGGTTGAATCTGTTTAGGTGTCTTTGAGCTTCTTGGATCTATAAGACCATATCCCTTTTGATATTTGGGAAATTTTCAGCTATTATTTCATTGAATAGCCTATTCAATGCCTTTTCCTTTCTCTTCTCCTTTTGGTATACCCATAATATGAATGTTTGTATGCTTAAGGTTATCAGAAAGATCTGGTGTCCCTTTTGATATTTGGGAAATTTTCAGCTATTATTTCATTGAATAGCCTATTCAATGCCTTTTCCTTTCTCTCCTCCTTTTGGTATACCCATAATATGAATGTTTGTATGCTTAAGGTTATCAGAAAGATCTGGTAGGTTTTCTTCATTTTTTTTAATTCTTTTTTTCTTTTCTGGGGTCCAATTGTGTTCATTCAAAAAAGCCTGTCTTATAGTTCAGAAATTCTTTCTTCCACTTGTTCAAGGGTGCTGTTTATGTTCTCAGTTGTATTTTTTATTTCATTGAATGAATTCTTCAGTTTCAGGATTTCTGCTTGATTTTTTTTTTTTAATTGTTTCTATCTCTTTTTTGGATTTCTCATATACATCCTTAAATTTCTTTTTGACTTCATCGTGATTTCTATTTATTTTTTCATCAGTCATTTTGAATTTCCTTAGTATTGCCCTTTGGGATTCCTCTTCAGGCAATTCATCAATTTCCTGTTGTTTGGGGCCTGGTATTGGTCAATTGTAGTCTTCTTTTGGGGGAGTCATTTTCTCCTGTTTTTTCATGCTTCTCATATCTCACACTGATGTCTGGGCATCTGGTGGTGTAGTCACTTCTTTTAGTTCTAGGCGTGGCTTTTAAAGGGTGACAGTTTCCTGTAGAAGTATTCTATATTGACAGTCTGGTTTGGCACTTTAAGTTTGGATCTGGGTGGGTGCAGCAGTGCAGGCTTCAACTGTATTCAATCTTAGAGTTAACTGTGGGTTCCTATATGGCCTAGGTGGTAGGGACCTCAGCAGTTTCTTGTTGGGGTGGGTTTCTTTTTGGGGTAATTGATCCACTGTCAGCCAGTGAGCAAGTGTATACTGTTGCAGCAGGTCCTGGTACCTCTGTAGAGGGTGACTGGATCAGTTGTTGAGTCTGGAGCAAGCCTGCATGTATGTCAAAGGACTCAGCAGCTCTCTAGAGCTGTGGAGGGTTGTGGGAAGAGTAGAGACTACCACTGGGCTGTCTGTGGGCTTGGGTACCCATGGACTCAGCAGGTGCAAGTGTTGTGCAGGGCTGGTGGACATGGATATGGGGAATAATTGTTTAGTGGTGATTTTCCCACCTAACTGATCAGCCTAGCTGGTCAGCCTGTCCACTCTGGGGGCAGGGAGGGAGTATCACACGGGATCTAGGCAGCTGGGGTTGTGGTCCTGCCAGTATCCATGTGAACATGTGTAGGGATGGGGGAGGTAGGGCTATTGCCAGGCTAGCTGTGGGCCATGCAGACACTTGTGGGTTCAGCCTACATGGGCCATGCAGGGTGGGCCATTAGGGTGGGTAATCACTACACTGTGGCAGCTTTTATGTTCAGCACACCTGCCTGTTCACCTGGGGGAAGGGGGTGCTGCATGGGTTCAGATGCTGGGGTCTGAGTCTTTCTATGTGTCCTAGGCTCTAGAAAGCCTGGGCATGGTCCTGCCAACACCCATGTGAGTGCAGAAGAATGCAGGCAGGGCCTCCAGACCAAGAGAATCAGGCTCTCCGGTTCCGAGACAGGGCACGCTCCTGCCATGGGTCCAGCTTCCAGAGGGCGCTACATCTCAGAGCTCAGGGCAGGAGGGCTTTTTCTCCCCTTGGGCTTCCACTATGAGGCTGTGCAGCTACACTGACTCCCAGCCACTCTCCACCGGGGCCTGGGTACTGAGAAGACTGGGGGTCTCTCTTATGGCGGGGATCACTGGCGTTTGTGGTGGCGGTGGGAACAGCTGGGGTCTTTTCCAGCTCACCTTCTCTCCAGCTGGCTCTGGGCCTGTCCCTGCAGCGGGGCAGAGGCTGGATGCCCTGCTCTGCTCTCTATGAGGCCGTTTCCTTCTTCCACTCTTCACAAGGACCTTGCCACTCTCCTGGTGCTCTGCAGCATATTTCCTCAGTCGTTCCAGTCAAAATATATTTATTTGTCTGGTGTTTTGGTCTCTTTTTATTGGGGGGTGGGGAAGACTAGTGCCAGACCTCTCTAGTTGGCCATCTTGGGGGGAAGAAAAAGAGTGCAACATATATTAATGAACTTGTTCAAAAATATTTGCTGTGGGCCTACTCTGTGCCCAGCCCTACTCAAGGTGCTGATGATGGGGACAGAATTCTAGCCCTTGACAATGAACATGTAAACATATTAACAATATAATTTCAAATACTATAACTTCAAGTATTGTGAAGAAATATTATCAATAGAATTAGGATTCAAGATAAATATCATTAAATAAAAGAGTATTATATCTTCCTTGTGTATGACATTTTAAAAACCAATAGAAAACAATCTTCTTTTCTATTTAGCATATGACCCAACAATCCCACTCCAAGGTATTTACCCAAGTGAAAGGAAAACCTATATTCACACAAATATTTATAGCATCTCTACTCACAATAACTTAAAATGGAAAACAACCAACTGTCCAATAAGTAGTGAATGGATAAGTGAATTGTGGTCGATCGGCACTGGGGGGGAATGAAGTACTGATACACGCTGCGACGTGGATGAACCTCAAAGGCACTAGGCTGAGTGAAAGAAGCCGCAGAGGACTACATATTGCGCGATTCCGTTTACGGGGCGTTCAGGAAAAGGCATGTGTATCAGAAGTGATTGCCAGTGGCCAAGGGAACTTTTCAGCGTGATGAAAATCTATCTTGATTGTGGTGGTGGTTACACAGCTGGACACATTTTGCAAAACTCCTCTGCACTAAAAATGGTGAATTTTAAAGAAACAAATTTTAAAAAAAAGAAACTTGAAAAATATATTATCCAAATCAAACTAAAATGATTGAGAATGAACAAAATAATATAAGCTGTTCAGGAGAAAAGACTGAAGATATATCAGAACATTACCCATCCTCATCTTTCTTCGTCTTCTTTCTTTTTTTTAGGATGATATTGGTGATTGGTTTTTCCTTTTTTAAAATTTCTATTGAATCGTAATTGATTATACATATTTTTGGGGTTCACTGTTCACATATGTTGATCAAAGCAATATTACTTGCATATATCTTGTTACAAATTGTACTTATTCTTTATGCCCCTTGTCCAATCTCTCTGTATCCTCCTCTCCCTCCCCCATCCCACCTTTGATAACCCTAGATTTCTTCTCTCCTTTTGAAAGAGTAATTGTTACTCTGTTGATTTGTTGCCTAGATGATCTGTCCAATGCTGAGGTGTGTTCAGGTCCCCCCAAATTATTGTAGAGCAGATGCTTCTTCTGTCACTCTGGAATGAGTTTTGTGGAGAGAGACATCCTCTTCTTTTCTTTGGTCTCTCCTTGTGTCAATGCATTCCAGTGGCTGGCAGACCATCTGCATGGTGGCTGTGGTGTCTAGCTGCTTTTGCAGCAGCCGTGGTTATTGTGGTGACTTGTAGTGAGCCACCCACATAGAGGTGATGTTTTTGGCATGCTCTTTACATAGTTGCTGGTGGCTCCTGGCTCCAGACCTGAGGACCCCAGATGAGCCCTGTGGTGTTGGTAGTGTGCCTGGTTGTAGGAGAAGAGTCTGGTCACTGGCTCCATACCTCAGGACCCCAGGTGGGCCCCAATGGTTACTCTGTTTTTTCTTTCAGGTCTGTGTTGGACTATTTGCTGTTGCCACCACTTAAACTCTGTGCTGGAACTAATTTTTGTCCTTTGCTTACTTCTAAAGTGGGGGAACCTCTTATGGGATGAGTACTTGAGCTCTGTGGTTGAGCTAAATTGCTACTTTGCTGCTGATTCCCTGGGGAAGTCTTTTTGTGCAGCTCAGGTTTTAATGGTTGACTTTATAGGTACTTCCGGGCTTAGTGAAATCTGCTGCACCTGGGTTGCATAGAAACACTGGTCTGGGCCTTTTCATCAAACTGCACCTCATGCAATTCCGTATTCCTGACCAGTCTCCTCTGAGGGGTCCTGTGCTGATTGGGAGGCAGATCAACTGTCCTTGCTGTGTCCCAGTGTTCCCCCAGTGGGCCTATCTCCCGCACTTCCCATACTCCAAACACTTCCCATGGGATGGACTGTGCTCTGGTCCCTTGTAGTGACTCACCGGCCTCTGAGTGGCTCCTTTTTTTCATTTATTGTGGCTCCTCGGCCCTATGTGGGTCCATAGGAACCCTATTAGTGATATTGCTGGCCACCAAGGCTCTCTTATCCCCTGTTGCCTCCAAGCAACTTCATCTAAAGGGCACAGCTGTGGCTTTTGCCAGCTCCTGCTCAGTGCACTCAGTAGCTCCAGCCTGGACGTGGCCGGGATTCGAAACGGTTGGAGTGGCTTTTTTCTTTCTCTCATCTTGGCTTATCCCACCTTCATGTACTCTCTGTTTTTCCTTCTCTTCCCCTGAGCTCTAGCAGCCCCAGCTTGGCTGTCCTTGCTTTTTAATAGTTGTAAATTAGCTGATTTGTGGGAGAGAGTGACACTGGGGACCATCTCTATTCCACTGTCTTGACCAGAAGCCCCATCCTCATCTTTCTTGACCATGATCCACAGTGTGCAGGACTGAGCACCTTCATCTTGAAACACTTTTTTGGGCTCATGCCATTTTGGATTCTCTAGGTCTCAGCTCCATACCAGAGCTCACACTCCCTGCCTCAGGATGTAGCTGAGCAGCAAGTTTTTGGGGAGGAGTTGGGATTTCAGATTTCTGCACGTCACACATTTCTCTCCCACTGGATTTTCCATCTTCTTGCCATTGTGTGCATAAACTTTAGCTTGGTCTGAGGACTGAACTTTGCAGTTCCAGAAGGTACATGACTGAGAAAGAAATAGAGAGTTGACCTTGCACAGAAAAGTCCTCTTCCTAAAACCGTAACCCGGCTTTGCTTTTTGAGCCTCCATTTGCTTAATCTAGTGATTAAGTTACTGTGAAGGCTTGTGTGTCCCCTCATCCTTTCCTCCAACGAGGAAATCGTTGTATCTGTATCCTAAGAAGAAAACCACAAGCTAAAAGGATAGAAAAATGACAGTGAATTGTGCTGCTTAGCAGTGAGAGGGAAGAAGTGGGGGTACTGAGAGCCTCCCCCAAACCAGGACATCTGGATATTAGCAGAGGTGAGATCCAAAAGATTAAACTGCACATACATGATGGACACTAACAATCAGACAGAGCCACCCAAAACCCCAGTGCTGCCATATCAGAACTGAGGTGTTCTGGCTGTATACACGCTCCAGACAGTGGCTTAAGCTGAGGACAGCAACCTGCCCTCTGCTTATGCTCACCCCAAACACTCTGCTCTCAGTAACAAATACTACTACTAACAATAGAACGAATCATTAGCAGTGGGATCCTAATAATGAAGCACTCCATGGTTAAAATCACGAGCAAAAGACTTCAAACTCTACAAGTTATCAGCTACCAGGAATCATAAAAATCAAAGTTCATCACACCTTTTCACCTAAAGCCTTTAGGTATTTTAGGAAGAAGCACAGAGGATCAAGGGGCCCCCAGTGAGTATACGCTACCACATTAATCCATTTGCTTAATCTAGTGATTAAGTTACTGTGAAGGCTTGTGTGTCCCCTCATCCTTTCCTCCAACGAGGAAATCGTTGTATCTGTATCCTAAGAAGAAAACCACAAGCTAAAAGGATAGAAAAATG
>NW_007736105.1:12789-19633 GCF_000696425.1 Galeopterus variegatus
TAAAGCCTTTAGGTATTTTAGGAAGAAGCACAGAGGATCAAGGGGCCCCCAGTGAGTATACGCTACCACATTAATCCACGACCTATAGAGGAGAGACACGAGGGATAGAATTTAGGGGTTCTAAAACCTGGGGGTTGGGCTGGCAGGAGAGAGCAGACCACTTTGAAACCTAGAGAAGAGGTACTGAAAGGTGTCCTTGCCTGTGAGATCAGACACCTACACTGTCTCTTTTCCTTTTAAGACTGGCTGACAATGTGTCCACTCCCAAGACCCTGGCCCAGCATCAGGCTTGCAGACTGCTCCTGGGGTGCTCTCTGGAAATGATTTGCACTGCAGGAGGAAGGTAAAAGGAGAGGGAGGGCCAGTTCACCCCCACTCCCACCATCCAAGCACATTTCTGGTTCCCATTAAAACCCAAAATAAAGAAAAATGCAAGCTCAGAGTCTGAAAATCATTACGAATTCCCAAGGGAAGATGGAAGTCTGTGCAAAGCCGTTTAATTGGCCCTATTTTTTAAAATACACTCTGATAAAATTTACTCACATTCTGGGAGTAGCAGCAGTTTAAGCCACTTCTAATTACAGAGCATGGAAACAGTAATGATGTTGATGGGAATGTTGCCTGCACAGCCATTTGGAGGGGTTTCCTCCAGGACTCAGAGATAGGGCACTAGCTGGGGCCCATCCAGGCTCCGGCGAATAAGTTTTAAGGGCTGAAGGCCATAGGTCAGAATTGTGGCCTGGGCATCAGGCAGGCTGGGTCAGAGACAAGGCCGCATGGCTGGAATGGGACAAGGAGATCAGGGGGGCACAGAGGACTGTGAGCTACATCCGAGGGTGGGGCTGGTGGGATTGGAGGAAATTCAAGACCGGCGAGGAGGTGGGGGTAATCAGAGACCCCGGGTGGGCAGGAGGAGAGCAATGAAAGGGCTCAGATGCTGCGTTGCCTCCGAGGGGAGGAGGCACTGCGGGCAGCAAGTGAGGACGGGAGACCAGTCAGGAAGCTATTGAGAAAGCCTGTGTGAGAAGTGCCGAGATTAAGGGTTGGCAGTCCGGACAGTAAAGAAAGGATTAACTTGAGAGATTTAGAAAGTAGAATTGACAGGACTTGGGATGTAGTAGGGAGAAAAAGTTTTACAGGACTCAAAATTTCTGGCTTAGATGGCAGATCACTCAGCCACAAAAGGAATGACCCACAATACAAGAACACAGATGAGTCTCAAGTACATTATGTTAAGTGAAGGATGCCAGACCCACAAGGCTACGTAGTGCACGACTCTATTTATATAACATTCTGGGAAAGGCAAAATTATAGGGACAAAAACAGATCGGTGGTTTCCAGGAGCAAAGGGCTTAGGGGCACAGTTTGACAAGGGCATGAGGAAGCTTTGGGGGTGGTAGAACTGATGTTGGAGATGCAGGTTCTTGGATTTTCCAAGGGAAGAATCCCATCAGGAGCACCTGGCCAAGTAAGGGGCCACCAGAAGCATAGACAGGGACCAAGGTGGGGGGTAGGACCCTGCCGGTAGTGGGGTGGGGTAGAGGGATGCAGAGAAAAGGCAGAGCCCTCGGATTACTTTCAGAGTCTCCTAGTCTGATGATTGTCATTAAAGTTTCTATGGAACAGAAGCAGCAAAATGCCTTCTCATATGGTCATGCAAATCGTTACATACACATAGAGTCTTCAAACCAAAAAGGCAAAGCTTTCATAAAATGAGTTAGACAGAGGGACAGCCACGTGGACACCACCTGTGGGAGACGAACACCCTGATGCTGATCCATAAATCCACGTTGGGATCGTGCCTGCCGGGGAGAGTACAGCTGCTCTGAGCTAGTGGAGGAGCCGCAGGACCTGGGCAGGAAAGGCTCCCGTGCAGCTGACGTCTGAACAGATACCTGGAGAAGGAGTAACGCGGTGGAGAGAGGGGAGCCTCCAGGAAGGGCTTGCGGGAACAAGGCCCAAAGGTGGAGAGGATGTTTGAAGAATAGCAGGTTCTGGGAGTATGAGGGGGACACTGCGAGCTGGACAGGTGGCAGGGGCAGCCTGGTGGGCTGAGTCAGGAGGTTGGCTTCATTCCAAGTGCAGCGGGAAGCCACAGAAGGGGAATCCTCAGGCAAGTTTGAAACACATGAAATTGCCATTTTTGTTGGTTAAAAAATGGCCAACGTTGGCAGTTTCATTTGGTTTGACTATCTGCTATGGGTCTTTTAATTCCAAGGTGGTTTCCTCAATTTGTCTCACTGGCAAACCAAGCTTTGGCACTGAGAGAGTGGGGAGAGAGAGTGGCGGGGGGCGCCGCCCCGGCTCAGTGTCCTCTTGGAGCAGCGGTGTCACTGTCCTGCTCATCTTTCTGCACAGCCGCAGCGCCACAAGCAGAGGTGTGGGCTCGCCAGGGAAGACCTTCACCTCCCACAGCTGCTCCCTGCCCTGGGGCCCGGGGACGTTCTTCCTGCTGGAGCTGATGAGTCCCAGCAGAGGTGGTCAGCTCCTAAGATTTTCAAGAAACAGGCTCGTGTCATACGATCCCCCCAAGCCCAGCCACCAGCGGCCCCTTGTTCTCAGCTGTCAGGTGCTTCTGTGTATGTGAGACCAGAATCCAGGCCACAACTCCCCTGGACATCACGGCACTGAAGTTTTTCATTGTTCGTTTTGTCAGCACACGCAGAACTGCTGAAGAGCAAGCAACAGGAGGATCATAGACACCAAATGCAGCCGTTTGGACATAATCAGATATTTATGTGATTCATGTCTGACAAAAAAACCAAAACAGCATTTCACAAAGTATCCTTTATTGAGAACCTTTTAGAAACACCAGCGTTGACCCCGTCACGCCCCACAGCATGCTCAGGCTCGAGGAAACCGGACAGCCCCCTGCCTGTCCTCCTCTGTGTCGGTGAGACCCCGAGGGTGCTTTTTAATCTTAAACTAACTCCTGTGTCCCAGAGCTCTTTTGCTTCCTGGTCACACACTGGGGGAGGCAGCTTTAAACTAACTGGGGCAGAGGGGTTGGGGGACGTGGTTGACCTTGGCTCATGCTCTGTTCCCACCTTGAAGTCACACCTAGCACTAAATCATTTTCCTAAAACTCCGCCACACATTAAGTCATGAAAACAAAATGAGATGTTAGGGGGAAATCAGGAAATCAAACACCATACAGTAAAACCTCATACAATTTTTCTTTCAGCACCTCTCTTCATTTCCTGAAGACCTTTCTACCAAAACCTATCCCATCTCTTTCTCTCCCCTCCACCCCCACGTCGTTTCTCAGATCACCCCCAACCACCATATTGTACTCAGCAAGGCAAATGCAGGGCACTTGTCTGGTTCATCCCCCTTCGCCCTCCTTGGAAACCATTGGATGAGGAATTGAGAGAGACGGACTGGGGTGGGATGGGGGAGATTTGATTTATCAAGTATTCACTCTGCAGAATTGGCCTCTTCTTAGAGGAGAAAATGTAAGTTTCCCCACATGACATAATTAATATTAGCTCAAAGAAAGCATGATCTAGGAGATAAAGCTCCCAGGTCTGTGAAGAACAAAAACCACAGCATGCAAACAGAATCGGATAACCAGTGCGGGAATTATTCACGGTTCAGGGTGACTTTGAGAAGGGTCTCTTCAACGATAGAGGGAAATAAGCTATCAGAAAAGCTTTAGTGTGTCACAGACCTAGATTCTTTTTTTTTTTTTTTCCTTTTTGTCTTTTTTCGTGACCGGTAATGGGATCGCAACCCTCGGTGTTGCGCCCGCACCGCGCTCAGCCAGTGAGCAGACCGGTCTCCATATGGGATCCGAACCCTCGGCGGGAGCGCCGCCGCACTCCCAAGCGCCGCACTCAACCGAGTGCGCCACCGGGCCGGCCCACAGACCTAGATTCTGTGATTACATTCTGTGTATGTAAATTTTAATATGTTCATTGCAAGGAAAATTGAAATTGCTAAAGAAGAGAAAAAGCCAAAGGACAAACAGAAGAGGAAATAAAACCAGTGCTCTGGAAGTGGGGGGAGCAGGGGACAGAGGTGTCAGGAGGCCCAGCACCAGGCCACTGTCTTGTAAGGAATACGCCGGGATGGGGGGAGGGGACTGTTTCAATCACTATATGCGTTTGATGCCTTTGAAAAATGACAGAAACTCCTGAAAGTAAGGGGGTAATACTGAGCTAATTTTACATAGTTAACTTTCAGTGGTTCTGGGGCTGATGTTGAACTTGTAAATGGTCCAGAACTAGCCTTTTCTCCTTGTTCGTCCTGGATTTTGACATATTCATTTTTCATGAGCCCTTTATCCTCATGGTGAACAACCCAGCACAAAACACACTGGGCACATATTATCATTTTTGATTAAGGTCCTAGGGGGCTGGGGAAGAGTACTAAAATGTCCAAGACAGCCATGAATTTCTGACAATTCTGAGAACTGACTCCATTAAGAGTAAATGTGCTAGTCCCCAGAACCCACACGACAGTGGAGAATCTGCCAGGGAGCTATTATGTTCTGCTTTAGGGAATTCTAACCATTAACACAGAAGAAGTTCAGAAAAATGTGGGGGAATAGAATTGTGCCAAGAGTAGAGGGGCAAACACAGATAACATATAATCACATAGAAACTTTCCCTCCCGATGTTGCACCACCGTCCCCAATACCCCCAAAAAGATTTTATTTGGAGAAAAAAAAAAGTCAGCAACACATACAAAAAATGATCACACCAAAAGGGACAGATACTAAAATAACGAAATGCTTTCATGATTGAGAACACAGCTGAAATAATCAGTAAGGAAGTATTGAGCACCTAGTCTGTGACCTGTGAAGGTACATGGTTGAGCGGGACATGCATGCCAGCCCCCAAAGAGCTTATAATCTTGCTCTAAGCTGTAGAAAAGACAAACGCCAGGGAAACAAAGAGTAGCTTATACAGGACAGAAGTTCATTGGAAACCAAATTGTTTGGTCCAAATTGCAAGTGCTGTAGTTCAGGAAATGGGGTGGTCTATGAGGGCCTTCTAGGCAATACAGAGTTCAGCTTTGACTGGTAAACATGCTCAGACCAAATGGCCCAGAAATTCCATTCCTGGGCATATACCCAACAGAAATGCATATTATTCACCAAAACTATGTATAAAAGTGCTCATAGTAGCACTATCCATAATAACTCCAGCAGGCCCATCTACAACAAAGTGGGTAAATGCATTATGAATATGTTCATACAAGGAACACAATAAAGCAAAAAGAATGGACAATCTGCACCTACTTACAGCAACGTGGCCAGGTGCTGGTTACAGGGGTGTGTTCAGTTCATAAAAATTTATGAAGCCGTACACTTATGATGCATGTACTTTTTGTATGTAGGTTGCCCTTTAAAGAGTGCAGAAACAAGAGTTTGGGGAGTGGGTGGGGCGATCCTGCTTATAGTTTGGCAAAAGCAAGGGGTGGGACGGAGGTTAAGGAGAGCTGATAAGCCACAGGAGCAGTCGGGGCAGGCTTGGCATTTGGGGAAGTCAGTGTGCACTGGGACAGGAGGTGGGGGGTGGGGAGCGGGCAAGGCTGAGGCCTTCGAGGCCCCAGTGATGGTTTGGCAGCGGTCTGCATTGTCACTGTCTTCTGTGTGCTTCTCTGTTTTCCGCCAACAGAGGGAGGATGAGATGTTTTTCTCCAGAATTGCATGTGCAGGAAAAAGTAAGAATCTCCCTGACAGGCTGGCAGAGCTGCAAGATAAGGCTGGACGTATAGGTAGGGGCCTGGTTCTAGAGGAATTGCAAAGCCCAAGAGGCTTCTAGATTTAATCAGGGGGGAAACTGAGTGCTATCTAGAGATTCGATCTAGGAATGCTAAAATGGAAGTGGTGGTACTAGACAAATCAGCTATTCTCAATAAAGGGTCTCTCCAAGAACAGGGAAAACATCCACTGGCCTGCCTGCTGGGAGTTGTTAAAAAGCTACCAGACACATATTAGGATTTCGAGGTTTTCAAATAAGTTCCAAAATGCCCCAGCTTACGACTTCAAACCATAGTTCAGAAGTTCCTAAAGTTGATGGAGAAATTCTCTCTTTCAAAAACACTATATTATTTGAAGGAAAATAGAGCTTTTTATAAACCAAGCTATAAAATACGCTTTTGAAATAAGCTTTTGGAAGGCTCGGCAGGATTAGAGGAAGAGTCCAGATTCCCTACAGCTCAGGTCAACAGAAATCTATGACAAGGTTTAAAGTCACAGAGGTGAACTTTATACATGCACGTTTACATGAAAACCTTCATTCAGTTGGGAGCTCTAGAAATTATCTTCATATATAAATATATATATACACAAACACACACACATGCACATTCTGAACAGCTAGCACTTACAGTAGCCCCATCTTTATTGACAATGACACCTCAATGACCACTCAGATGAGCAAAATGCTCCAGGGAACAGTTTTAAAGAAGACACTTAGGTTATAAAGAGAAATACGAAAACAAATTCTTTACGGAGATTTGCTTGGACACCAGGAAAAATTCACCCTAATCTTTGGTTTGAACTCAGACTTGAGACCTGACCTCTGCAAGTTTCAGTGGCTTCTTCCCGGCATCATAAAAGTAGCATCATAACTCAGTGCGAAGAAGTTAAAAGAGCCTCAGACTGGGAGTCAGGAGATATAGATCCTAATACCTTAACACCTGGGACAGTCCTAGTTTATATCTGTTGTCTTGATTCTTAAAAACATCCCCTTTCCTTCTCAAAAGTGACCCAGTTTAAGATGTAAATGATATGATAGGAAATATTGCGAAAATAACCACTTCTCCCTGTACCAATATCCTTTCCAATGTGACTTTTCAGCTTCTCCATCAAAAAGTGGGATCTTTGTCCCTC
>NW_007736105.1:19868-20460 GCF_000696425.1 Galeopterus variegatus
CAATATCCTTTCCAATGTGACTTTTCAGCTTCTCCATCAAAAAGTGGGATCTTTGTCCCTCTCCTTGAATCTGGGCTTGTCTCATGACTTGGCTTTGGCCAATAGAACACAGTGGGAGTCATGTGCCAGCCAAAGTTTCAGCATACGCGGCATATTTTCACTGTTTCTCTGGGAATTCTGCCATGTGAACATGCTTGAGTGAACCCGTTGGAAGCTCGGGGACTGCATTGGGCACAGACAAACCTTGTCAGTTGAGGCCATCATAGACCAGCTAACCCCAATGTGACCTGGTACCCAACTGCAGATGACTGGAGAAGTTCCGTCAATATCAAAAAAGCTACCCAGGAGAGCCTAGATTACATTTATGATCCATAGAATTGTTGACTAAATAAATTTTGATTGTTTTAAACCACTATGATTTAGGTTATTTGTCATGCATCAAAAGCTTACTGATACATATGGTCACCCCAGTGACCTAGTCTAATCAATACTTTTTCATTGCTGCAAACTTGGGTGAATCCCTTAACTCTGCCATCATTAAATGTTAAGTGATGAGTAAATAAATTTTATAAAGAGGTAACTAACGTTGCTT
>NW_007736105.1:22339-23499 GCF_000696425.1 Galeopterus variegatus
GCCACCAGGCCGGCCCAAAGGGCAACTTTTTCCCAGTGCCCTATAAGTGAGTCACTTAGCCAGAATGCATAACATGTTATACAGTCTAAACCTGAGGCAGTGGTGATTTAGTAAGGGCAGCTGGAGAAAGACATGGAAACTGAATGAGAGAGTAAGTGTTATCTGCAATCTGGGACAAGGGATGGTCTAAATGGAAGCTATCAGTTCAAATGCCACATTGTAAAGCCATCACCTATTTGTGGCCAAGGGTGTGAGAGAGGGTAGATGGCAACAATGAGGAGAGGAAGAGCAAGAAAGGGATGAGGCATCGCAAAAAGGGAGAGAAAAAGTGCCAAGTGGAAAAATAACAGAAACAGCTCAGTGTGAAAAAGTGAGTCTTATAAAATGCCAAATGGCACAGCGACCACATGCAGGCAGGTCCGGCTGAGTGAGAGGTGGAGTCACCGCTCAGCCCTCCCGTGGGGCGCCCAGCACTGTACCCGTGACCGCTCCATCTGCTACTGTGATTAATTGCTTTCAAAAAAGTGTTTATCCTCACTGGGAAAATATCAAAGTATTAAAGATTTCTAGAAATGGTAAAAATGACTCAAATTGAATTGGGAAGTAAAACAGGGCTGGTGTATGTGCTACTAAGAGAGAGTCAAGAACTAAAACTCAGATTATCTCTCCGTGGGGACTTTTGATACATGAGAATCCTGCGACAGCAATCACGTGGGGAAGACTCACAATATGAATCAGAACAACAGTAAGAACTGAAACTTGGGGCTGGCCCGGTGGCGCATTGGATAGTGCACCACTGGGGAAGCGCGGCGGCGCTCCCACCCGAGGGTTCGGATCCCACATGCAGACCGGTTCCCGCTCACTGGCTGAGCGAGGCGCGGGAGCAGCGCCGAGGGTTGCGATCCCATTGCCGGTCCCCGGTCCGGTACGGGGGCAACACTGAAGNCTTTTTGTCATATAAGGTAACATTCAAAGATATCCAGGGAAGACCTAGATATCTTTGGGGAACCATTATTTAGTCTACCACTGTATAATGCCCCAGAACTCTCTACAAGATAGACATTCTCTCGAGAACTGGGGAAATAGAGATGCAAAGAACAGTTCCTGTTCAAAAGCAGGAAGCTGGACTGGAATGACTTCTGTGTATTCGTGACAATAAC
>NW_007736105.1:25462-33823 GCF_000696425.1 Galeopterus variegatus
GAAAAAAAAAAAAAAAAAAAAAAAAAAAAGAACTGAAACTTGCTGAGCACTGAACATGTGCTGGGAGTTCTGGATGCATTACCTCATCTGATCCTGAAAATACCACTGGGAGGTAAGTTCTGCTGTACATCCTTGTCTTAAGATAAAGGTATTTTGAACTTTTCTGAGGTACAGTAACTTTCTGGTTTTCATGGAAAATAGCAGCAGCCTAAATTGGAATATATCCATACATTCCACAGAAAACACACACATGACAAGTAAAACTACCCTTAAAAATGTTTACAGAATGTTTTTCTCTACAGGAGTAAAGAGTACTAATACCGTATTTGCATGTAATGAGAAAAAGAAATATCTGAAATAAGCCCAGGCAACTCTAGAATTTATACGAAATTAGAGAATCAGAGAGAAAGTACAGAGAAAAGAGAACAGAGTGGGGGACTTGTGGTGCAGAACACAGATAAAAATCATACCCAGAAAAATGGAGTCACACCCTGATGGAAAATATTCTGAAAAGAGGCCTGAGGCCTAGTGGAGCAGAGAACCAGCTAAAGAGGACTTGGCAGGAAAGGGTTCGAAAGTGCTCAGAATTTCAGATGTAAATTTTGGGAAAGCATCACTTCTGTCAGAGCAGGAAGCAACTTTGTTGTGAAGGGAGAGGGCAAATGCCAGTGGTAAAAATTCAGGGTCCTATAGAAACAAAAGGAAATCACAAAATCGCTAAACATCCTCCTCCCCAGAAGGCACTATTTATTAAAGGAATTGTACCTGACCACACCAAGAAAAGAAGGTATTAGAATTGAGAAACCTAGTAATCCACACAAACTTCTCACTCCTGCTTTTTAAAAAAATCACCTGCTGTTGCTGCTTTAGGATAATAGTGTAATGCATTTCAAATAACAGAAAATGACCAGAAAATGACAGCATATATATATATATACAAAGCTACAGCATGAGAATTTAATAAAAATTGTTTGGTTTCCCTCNTAAAAATTCAGGGTCCTATAGAAACAAAAGGAAATCACAAAATCGCTAAACATCCTCCTCCGCAGAAGGCACTATTTATTAAAGAAATTGTACCTGACCACACCAAGAAAAGAAGGTATTAGAATTGAGAAACCTAGTAATCCACACAAACTTCTCACTCCTGCTTTTTTAAAAAATCACCTGCTGTTGCTGCTTTAGGAAAATAGTGTAATGCATTTCAAATAACAGAAAATGACCAGAAAATGACAGCATATATATATATATATATATACAAAGCTACAGCATGAGAATTTAATAAAAATTGTTTGGTTTCCCTCTCTCCCCACAAAAGCAGGGGAAACTCACCTCTCAACTAACATCAAGCATTATGACTATTCTTGAACAAATATTTGAAGATATGAAAGACATCTCAAGATGTTCCCAGCAATTTGAAAATCCAAAAAACAGGAAGTTGTGAAATAAGAGTTGAACAAACTCAGGAAAGAAATTGAAAATAATCTCAAAAATTAAGATTAGATTACAAGGGGCACAAGGGAAAATAATGATTGAAAATATAAGAAACACTGAAGAGAGGAATAAATATAGCCAGAAAAATGGAAATAAAATAAAGAAGATGTAAAGGGGTCAGAAAGAAATGGAGATAGCTATAGAAGGCAGGCAAGGAAGACCCAACATACATATAATTGAAGTCCCGGAAAATGGAAAAAGAAAAACAAACAAACAAACAAACAAACAAAAACCAGCACTGATATTTATAATCCACACAAATGTTTTTGAAATAAAAGAATTAATTTTATATATTGAAAGGTTTCACTGTGTACCTGGAAATATTCAACCAGAATAGCCAACGATGACATATATCTCAGTAAAAGAGCCAGACGTTAAAGATAAAGGAAAAATATCCTTTAGTTCTCAAGGTTAAAAGTAAAGCTTTTATAAAGGAGAAAGAACCAGCTTCACATTAGACTTCTTGACAGCATTATAAAAAGCAAAACAAAGGTAAAGCAATATTTTTAAAAGTTCTAAAAAATGTGAGCCAAGGGTTTTTATATTTAGCCAAACTGTTCTTCAAATATCAAAGGTAAAGAAAAAGTTTAAAAAATGCAAGAACTCTGTAAATACAACATTTAGGAGTCCTACCTAAGAAATCTTCTTGAACATGAGCTTTGTCCAACCAAGAGATGACCGGGGAAACTTTGATCAAAACTCTCCTGGTGAGCATTGAATTTATTTATATTTAAAGACTAAGACAAGTATGAGGACAAAAGAAGAGGAATAAAATAAAACATATATTGTGACCAAGAAATAACAAAGCCAAAACCTTGGGAGGACAGAGAGAGAAAAGGAAATGTAAAATAAGTTTAGTAATTGCCAAATAGGAAATGGAGTAGAAAGATAATGACTTACAGCTGATGAATCAAATAGAATATATTAAAGTAAGAAAAGTGGAGAGATAACTTGTTTCTATAAAGGACAGTACTAGAATAAAATTCAAAATCATCATAAATATCAAAATAAATAAACATTTTCCAGAGAATAAAAAGACAACCCACAGAATGGGAGAAAATTATGTATCTGACAAGGGTTTAATATTCCGAGTGTACAAAGAATTCCTACAACTCAATGGCAGAAAGACAATAAAATGGGCAAAAGATCTGAATAGAAATTTCTCCAGAGAAGATATACAAATGGCCAATAAGCACTTGAAAAGACGCTCAACATCATTAGTGCTTGGGGAAATGCAAATTAAAACCAAAATGAGAAAACACTTTATACCTGCTAGAATAGCTATAATCAAGAATGCAGAAAGTAACAAGTGTTGGCAAGGATACAGAGAAATTGGAAGGCTCATACATTGCTGGAGGGAATATAAAGTGGTGCAACCATTGAAGAAAACAGTTTGGCCATTCCTTAAAAAGTTCAACATAGAATGACCCTATGACCCAGCAATTCCATTTTTAGCTATATACCCCCCAAAATTGAAAACATGGACTCAAACAGATACTTGTACGAGAATGTTCACAGTAGCACTATTCACAGTGGAAACAACCTGTGTCCATCAACAGATGCATAATAAACAACAGATGTTGTGTACACACAATGGAATATTATTTGATCATAAAAAGAAGTGAAGTTCTGATACAGGCCACGACATGCATAAAACTTGAAGACACTATGCTAAATGAAACAAGCCAGACACAAAGGAACAAATATTATATGGTTTTACTTATATGAAGTACCTAGAATAGGAAAATTAATAGAAACAGAAAGTAAAATAGAGGTTACCAGGAACTGGAGGCAGGGAAGAATGGGTACCGAGTTTCTGTTTGGGATGATGAAAAAGATTTGGAAATAGTAGGGCTGTCACTGTTAATTATGTAAATATAATTAATGCTGCTAAATTGCACGCTTGAAAGTGGTTAAAATGGCAAACTTTATGTTATGTATATCTTACCACACATGCAAAAAAGCAATGTACAATCTACAGAGACAGGATGCAGATTGCTGGTTGCCAGGGGCTGGCAGGAGGGAAGAATGGGGCTTAATGAATATGGGGTTTTCTTTCTGGGTGATAAAAATGTTCTGGAACTAGACAGATGTGGTGGTTGCATGACATTGTGAATGTGCTCAACGCCACACAGCTGTTCACTATAAAATGGTTATTTTTCAGCTTTACTGAAGTATAATTGACAAAAATTATGAGGTGTAGAAGTGATGTTTTGATACATAGATACATTGTGAAATGATTTCCATCAAGCTAATTAACATATCCATCAACTCACACAGTTACTTTTTTTTTNTGAAGTATAATTGACAAAAATTATGAGGTGTAGAAGTGATGTTTTGATACATAGATACATTGTGAAATGATTTCCATCAAGCTAATTAACATATCCATCAACTCACACAGTTACTTTTTTTTTGTAGTAAGAATATTTAATATCTACTCTTAACAGATTTCAAATACACAATACATTATTATTAAGTATAGTCAGGGTGGTGTATATTAGGTCTCCAGAACTTATTCAGGTTAAAACTGCAAGATTGTATCTTTTGACCAACATCTCCCCAGCCCCTGGACTGCTCTACTCTCTGCTTCTGTGAGTTCAACATTACCAGATTCCACATGGAACTGAGAACATGTATATTTGTCTTTCCAGGTCTGATTTATTTCACTTAGAATAATGTCCTCCTGGTTCATCCATGTTGTTGAAAATGGCCAACTTTTTCTCTTTCTAAAAGTTGAATGAAATTCCAGAGTGTCTGCTTGTGTGTGTGTGTATGTAGATAAATACAAATATCATGATTTCTTTATTCATTTATCTGTTGATGGACACTTAAGTTTTCCATATCTTGGTTATTGTGAATAATACCACAATGAACATGGAAGGGCAGATATCTCTTTGAGATAATGATTTTATTCCTTTGGAGATACAACCAGAAGTGAGATTGCTGGATCAAGTGATAGTTCTATTTTTAATATTTTGAGGAACCTCTATGTTTTCCATAATGGCTGTTCCAATTTACATTCCCACTAACAATGTGTCTGGGTTCCATTTTCTCCACATCCTCACCAACGTTGGTCATCTTTTGACTTTTTGGTAATGGCCATCCTAACAGGAGTTAAGTGATATCTAGTGGTGGTTTTGATTTGCATTTTCCTGATGATTAGTAATGCTGAGCATTGCTGGATCTCAGAAAATGATACCCTGCAGTATGGTGCTTCTGCATGCTGAGTACTTTGAGCTAAAGGACACTGGAAGGCCTCAGAAACAGCCTCAGAACCAAGGTCCTTCTGACCTTCTCCTGCTCTCCTGTCTCTTGCTCTTCGTTCTCCCCCAAGTCAAGTTGAAGAAACCAGAATTCTTCTCCTCTCAAGATGAATCACAGAAACTAGAACTCCTCTTCCCCAAGGCAAGACATAAAAACTAGAATTATTACTCTAACCTTCCCCTGCCTTTCTATCTAGGAGCCAGCCATAAAGAAATTCTCTGGCCTACCTCATTTGATAGTAGGTCAGAAAACCCCATTCCAGAAAGGGTCCTGCCCCACACGTGGGAGGAAGGAATGCTGCACAGAGAGGCCAAGAAGAATCCGACCAGACAGCCTTGCTGGGCCTCCCCACTTAGTCTACACCTATTAGGCTTTACTCCTCTTGCCCAATCACAGTTCACATGGCGGTTTTATGCCAGTACCATACTGTTTTGATTACTATAGCTTTGTAATATCACTCTTCATTGACTCTAAGCATAAAAAATAGAGAGTTTTCCTGGGTCTTTGGGTCTTCATTCTGAAGGCTCTGTGTCATGTAAAACTATAATTAAATAAATCTGTTATGCTTTTCTCTTGATAACCTGACTTTTGTTGTAGGAATGTCGACCATCACCCTTATGATGAGGAGAAAAGGGATCACCTCCTTTCCATCCCCACAACACCTTTTCTTATTGCTGTTGACCATGTCTTCTTTGGAGAAATGTCCATTCAAGTCCTTTGCCTGTTCTTTAAATCAGGTTATTTGTTTGCTTGCGATTGAGTCAATACTATCAGGTGTATGGTTTGCAAATATTTTGGATTGTTAAATAATCTAAGAAAATAGTTGGTTTGCAAATACTTTCTTCCACTCCATGGTTTGCCGTTTCATTTTGTTGTTTCCTTTGCATGCATAAATTTTTAGTTTTATGTAACCCTACTTGTTTAATGTTTCTTTTATTGTCTGTACTTTTGGTGTCATATCCAAAAAATATTTGCCAAGAACAACATCATGGTGCTTTCTCTTATGTTTTCTTATTGGAGTTCTATGGTTTCAGGTCTTACATTGAAATCTTTAATCCATTTTGAATTGGTTTTTATGTATGGTGCAAGATAAGAATCCAATTTCATTTTTTTAAAAAAATTTTGGCATGTGGATATCCAGTTTTCCCAGCACCAGTTATTGAAGAGACTATCCTTTCTCCATTGTGTCTTCTTGGTATCTTTGTTGAACATTAGTTGACTGTATACGTGTGGGTTCATTTTTGGTCTTTCTATTCTGTTCTACTGGTCTATGTGTCTATAGCTTTGTAATATAATTTGAAATTGGGCAGTGTGATGCCTCTAGATTTATTCTTCTTACTCAAGGTTGCCTTAGCTATTTGGGGTCTTTTGTGGTTCCATAAGAATTTTAGGATTATATTTTCTATTTCTGTGAAAAATGCCATTGGGATTTTGACAGGGGCTGCACTGAATCTGTAGATTGCTTTGGGTAGGATGGATGCGCATTTTGACAATATTGATTCTTTTAATTCAGGAACACAGGATGAAGTTCCTTCTACTGATGTCTTCTTCAATTATTTTCATTAATGCTTTATACTTTTCATTCGTACAGATTGTTCACTTCCTTGGTTAAATTTATTCCTAAGTATTTTATTCTTTTTGTGCTATTGTAGATGAGATAGTTTCTTGATTTCCTTTTCTAATAGTTTGTTGTTTGTGTAGAAATGCAACTAATTTTTGTATGTTGCTTTTGTATCCTGCAGCTTTACTGAATTCATTTATTCGTTCTAACAGTTTTATGGTGGCCTTTAAGGTTTTCTATAACAAGATTATGTCATCTGCAAGGACAATTTAACTTCTTCCTTTCCTATTTAGATGCCTTTTATTTCTTTTTCTTGCCCTAATTGTCTGGCTGGGACTTGCCACTACTATGGTGAATAGACATGGTAAGAGTGGGCATCCTTGTCTTGCTCCTGATCATAAAGGAAAATCTTACTTTGGCAGCCCCAGTGGTGTCTGATGCATGTAAAGCCATCATCTATTTGGAGTGGCCACAGAGCTGGGGTCTTGCGTGTGGACACATGTGGAGGGGCCAAAGCTCCAGGCTGTGAGGTGGTAGTGGCACTGGTGACTGGGTCGCAGGTGCCCCCATTGCCACCTTGGTAAGGGTGTGCAAAGTGTGGGTGCTCTTAGAGTAGCTGTGGAGCCGGGGCCTGGAGTGCAGCTGTGTGCCCGGCTGCTGCAGCAGTGGCTCCAGTGTCTGCAGCACAAGTGCTCACAGAGTTGCCCTGGAGGATGTACCCTCATCTCTGAAGCCACTGTCCCTCTGCCTGTGCCCTCATTCAGATCCCGGCTCCAGGACAGCTCTGCTTGCTGTTGCAGTGTCTTTGATGTCTGAGACATAAGAGCTCATGGTTTAGTGGTGGAGTCAGGGTCTGGAGCACCAGTGCACACAGCGTGGCCACAGCTCTGGAGCCTGGAGTGGGCACAGGGGTGGGAGGGGCGTCCTGAAGTGGCACAACAGTGCCTCCTTCTTGTGGGAGGGTGAAGGGCAGCATCCTCCTTCTCTGAGGGGGTTTGCAGCATCGATGGCTGTTGGTTACCTCAGTGGCAAAAGCTTCTGGTGTCTCCGCAGAGCAGGCCCCTGGGGACTGTGCTGGCACGGCTGCGTGGCTTGTACTGACAATCCCTCCCTGCTTCTCCAGCTGTCTCAGATGAGCCAGTCTTTCCAGCAATCCTTCCTGTGGGGTTATTCTCAGTTTTCTGCTCTACTGTTTTGCTGCAGGTTCTTAATTGGACCCCTGAGCCCTCCCAAGGCTGTTTTCTTTTGTGGATAGTGGCTTAGTTACTGTTTTTTGTGAGGATGAAGGCTGGTATCTCCCACTGCACCATCTTGCTGACATCATTCCCCTGTAATGGTTAATTTCATGGCATGTGAATTTGACACCACCTTAAGGAAGCAAATGTGTAAAAATGATCAAAGGAAACAGATCACATATAAAGAGAAACATAGTAAATATATAAAGTTACAGACACAGTAAACATAGCTTTAAAAAATATCACAGATTGGAGACCAGAGATACCAATCACATCAATGAATGTAAATGGAGATGACTCACCTATTAAAAGAAAAAAGTTTTCCAGAGTGGCTCACAAAGCAAACCCAATTCTACAGCACATACAAGTGACATACCTGCAACAAAGTGATTTAGAAAGGCTGAAAGTAGAGGTCTAGCAAATGTATACTAGGCAAATGTAAACGATATTGAAGAAGTGTTATAATTCCTATAGAGAGCAGTAGAATTCAGGGGAAAACAAACTCTTAAAAATGCTAAAATTTTCTATGAACCAATAAAATAGCAACCACTTTCATTAAGCAGAAACTACACTAATAATTGAGAGAAGCACACAAATAATAGGAGATTTTAAAGTGCAACTCTCAGCCCAAGCAGATCAAGCAAGTGAAAAATACCTAAATGCTGTAGATTGGATGCTCCCCAAACTCACTGACGCTTAATTCCCACTGTGACTGTTGGGCGGGGGGAATCCTATTATGGTAGTTGAAAGGTGGAGCCTTGAAGAAGTGATTAGATTGTAGGACTGTGTTGTAGTGAATGGATTAAT
>NW_007736105.1:34908-36887 GCF_000696425.1 Galeopterus variegatus
GGAGCCTCTCCTCTGTGTTCAGTTTCTCAAAATAATCAGCTCAAAATAATCTTTATGCTGAAGAGGCACATTCTGGTCTCCTACAATCATATGTCGGGGGGAGGCCATATTCTGGCCTCCTACAATAACAAACATTTAACAAGGCCCTTCAACCTGGAAATTAAAAATTTCCAAGTTAAAGAAATTAGCTTGGGTTAAAGCAGAAATGGGAAACTTAATTGCAAAATTTCCTTAAAGTTATGATAATGAAACACTACATATTACCACATTTCACAATTAAAATAGAGTTGACTCACCTATTAAAAGCAAAAAGTTTCTGGAGAAAAAGTTAATAACATTATATGCTTAAAAATAAATAACAATAAATACTTGAGAATTAAAGTAAAGGAATTAAATTCCTAATTCAAAAACCTAGAAAAAGGGCAGAGCCTGTGGCTCACTCGTGAGAGTGCAGCGCTGGGAGCGCAGCAGTGCTCCCGCCACGGGTTCGGATCCTATATAGGGATGTCTGGTGCACTCACTGGCTGAGCCTGGTGCGGGCGACACCACACCAAGGGTTGCGATCCCCTTACCAGTCACAAAAAAAGGAAGAAGAAAAAAAAAAATCTAGAAAAAGAAAAACCTAGGCCGGCCCGGTGGTGCACTCGGTAGAGTGCGGTGCTTGGGAGTGCAGCGGTGCTCCTGCCGAGGGTTCGGATCCCATGTAGAGACCAGTCTGCTCACTGGTTGAGCGTGGTGCGGGCGTGACACCGAGCGTTGCGATCCCATTGCTGGCCCCGGTATGGGCACGACACCGAGGGTTGCGATCCTGTTGCTGGCCCTGGTACGGGCACGACACCGAGGGTTGTGATCCCGTTGCTGGCCCCAGTACAGGCGTGACACCGAGGGTTGCGATCCCGTTGCTGGCCCCGGTATGGGCGCGACACTGAGGGTTGCGATCCCGTTACCGGTCACGAAAAAAAAAAAAGACNATGGATTAATAATGGTGGTCAGGGGCGTGGTTCTGAGGGCTTTGAGGAGCGTGAATGAGGAGCTCTCTCTCTCTCTCCCTCCGCCCCACCATTTTCTGCCATGTGAGACCCCTGGGTCACTGTTGCCACCATCAAGGCCTTCACCAAATGTGTTCCCCAGACTTTGGACTTCCCAGCCTCCGAAACTGTAAGCAACAAATTTCATTTTCTTGCAAATCACGCAGTTCCAGGTATTTTGTTATAAGCAACAGAAATGTACTAATACATTAAATATTTAGAAGACCTGAAAAACCAAAAACCAAAAAACCCCACAATCAATAAGGTAGAATATATGAATATATATTAAACTTTACACCCTAATATTATAAAACATATCTTCTCAGTAGCACATGGAATGGTCACAAAAATTGTCCATATTGTGTTACAAAGGGACTTCAGTAATTCATGAAATAGACATAATACAAACAATAGTCTCTGATGACAATGCAGTCAAATTAGACATTAATAATGTAGGGGAGGAAAAAATGTTCTCTCTACTCTTCATAGTTCTTAGTTGGCATGGACCCCTGTAACAAAATAGAGATTAACAAGAGAAAAACAAACAGAAGTTTATTAACATGTATACCTCCTGTAAACAAGGGAGACAACCAGGGCAATGAGTACATCTCAAGAGGTGCTTTGATTTCAAGCTTAGATACCATGGTCTGCTGAGACAAAGAGAGAAGGGCGTGAGGAAGGCCAGTGATGGGGATTTGCCCAAGAACAGCTGGTAAATGAGGGTAAGGTGTGAGATGCACATTTAAGTACATGTTTTCTCCATTGGTAAGAGTCTAGTGATGTAGAGTCAGCCTTCTGTTTCTGGTGCAGAGAGGGAAACAGCCTTACAAATGCAGATTTCCTTTGTACATGTAAATTTTCCTTAAAAAAGTGTAACTTCTACCCTTTTTGGAGCCTCTCCTCTGTGTTCAGTTTCTCAAAATAATCAGCTCAAAATAATCTTTATGCTGA
>NW_007736105.1:38413-39225 GCF_000696425.1 Galeopterus variegatus
CTAATAAAAAGAAAGCAGCAGGAAGAAAATAATACAAATTAAAGCAGAAACTAACAGAAAAGCATATATAACACAAGTTTTTTTTGATAAAAAGCAAGGAAATATACAAACCAGCATCTAACCTAATCATGGGAAAACTGAGAAAAAGCACAAATACACAAAATAAGGAATGTCAAAGGGAAACTAGCCATTGAAACACAGAGCATTAAACAAAAATTGTAAGAGCTTACTCTGTAAACTTTACACAAATAAAAATTTTAAATGTGGATGTAATATATAATTTTCTAGAAAAATACAATTTAACAAAATTGATCCCAGTGGACACGGAACACCATATTAGACTGATTTCCATAAACAAAGTAGAGGACATTATCAAAGATCTTCTCTGCCAAGAAGTGCTAGACCCAGATAATTCAATGAGGAAATATAACTTTAATTTTCTGAAATGTAGAAAAAGAAGGAACTTCCAAATTCTTCTTATGAAACAAGAATAACGCCAATGAATAAACACCAAATAAGGATTCAAACCAAACTCACTTATGAATGTTGATGTAAACCCCTCAGTCCCCCAAAATTAGTAAATAGAATCTAATAATAGATTTAAAAATGAGTCATGACCAAGTGGATTATTTATTCTAGCTGTTAAATAAAATTATGGGAAGCCATTGTTTTGAACTGAGCTCCTGTATTAGATCCCAACAGACCAAACCAAAATGAGGTCACTCATGCTAAATGCCACACAATCAAATAGCAACTTTCAGGAAGCAGGTAGCTCCTGAAACAGATCGGTTTTTCCTGAAATCAGGAGATTC
>NW_007736105.1:39819-41867 GCF_000696425.1 Galeopterus variegatus
CAACTTTCAGGAAGCAGGTAGCTCCTGAAACAGATCGGTTTTTCCTGAAATCAGGAGATTCAGGCAACCTATCAGAAAGGACCAAGTCAACCCGAGTCAATGTAATAAGAAAGTCCTCTCTGCTTTAACCCTTGCAAGAAAAGCAGCCTGATGTTAACTGATCTGCTTTTTCTCTGTTGTTCTGTTTCCTCGTTCCTACTTGACAAAACCCAACCGTTCTGTCATGCTGCGTGGAATGCTTATTCTGTTTTATAGAATGAAATGCTGCCCAATTCTAGAATCACAAATAAAATCCAATTAGATCACTAAGCTAAATTTGCTGTAATTTTGTCTTTTGGCATAGGTTTGACCTAGAGATAAAAAAACGGTGAAAAGTTAGGAAATTTATCTATGTAATACACATGTAAACAAAGCTAAGGTGAAAAATCACAATTATCTCCATATGTGTATCAAAGGCTTTAACAAAATTTAACACTCCTTGTTGATAAAAACACTTAATAAAATAGGAATTGCAGAAACTTCTTTAATGTGACAGAACATGCGTCGGTATTTAAATCAGTATCTAAGTTAATGTGGAAACGCTGGAGGCATTACCATGAAGATCAGAGAGGAGGCACAGATGCCCACTATTTCCAGTACTGAGTATATATATTTCCAGTACTGAGAAATATGTATTGATGGCACTAGCAGGTTTGCCAGATAAAATACAAGACACCCAGTTAAATCTGAATTTCCCAAATATTTTGTGGGACGTAACTTACACTGAAGGGTTATTTGTTACTTATCTGAAATTCAAATTTAACTGGGCATCCTGTATTTTTAGTGATTATCTCCCATCTCCTTTATATGATAATAACAATACTAAAACAAAAACAAAAAACAAAACCAAGAGAATCATTGGTAAAAATAATATAATTTATTTAAGTAGCAGAATATGTAATTTAGAGTATAAAATTGTCAGACAAAAATAGCTTTTAGATTTCTGATTTTTGCTTGGAACATAGAAAGTTGGGAATAGCTTCTACTCCCACCATTAGAATAAGAAACAGGTAGACTATCTGCAAATTCACTTTTCTGGAACCCATCAGAGCCCTGAGGTTGCAGGGCAACCATCTAACCTAACATCTGATTGAAGACAGGGAGAGACAGGACATGAAAAATTGTTTACCTGTGTTAATGAGTCGGTGAAATCTGACTGTAGACCAGTGAGGAAATACAGAACGCTTGTGGGCCGCCAGTATCAAAGGTATTTGTATCCATTTGCAGGCTCTCTTCACACACCTCACTCAGGTCTCACAAAAGAGATTGGCAAGTCCTGAGAAAGTGTCCCTCACGGTGCAGGCCTGGGGGAAGGGAACGGCGGCGGCTGCTGCAGCGCAGGGGCCCAGACAGCTAGGGGAGGGGCAGGGGCACTGGCACCCAGAGGGCAAGTTCCTGCCTGACACTGAGTCTTAATCAGAATGGAGAACATCCCTCCATCTCCACCTGACCCAGGCTAACAAGTGTGGAAGAAAAAGTTAACAGTGGAATACTGCTGTTTTACAAGAGCAGGAAGACCCCAAACGAGGTAGAGCATGAAAAGAAAACCTAAGGCTGAGGCCAGGACAGACATGGAGAAAAACGCTCAAGCAAACTGGTTCCCACCCTGTGTACAAGGCAGCACTAGAGGCATTGGAAGCCTGCGGTGCAGTGAAACCATAGCAACAAAAAGAATCCCCAGCCCAGCTAACCTCCTGACTTGGGTCACCCTAGTTACAAGCCTAGAAGAAAGAAAGACATCCCCATTTCCTGGCATAAAAGTTATTTACCTCAATCTCTACAGTCCTACATGAAACATCTGGCTTTCAACAAAAAGTTATTATAGGTGTATAAAAAGGCAAGAAGCAAAAACACACTGTTAAGAGGAAAAGCAGTCAACAGAAGCAATGTCAGATACAGCACAGATGTAGGAACTGGCAGATGGGGAATTTAAAACAGTGATGACTAGGGGCCGGCCCGGTGGTGCACTGCTACAGTGCGCCGCTTGGGAGCGCTGTGGCACTCCCGCC
>NW_007736105.1:42670-67320 GCF_000696425.1 Galeopterus variegatus
AAAAAGACAAAAAAAAAAAAAAAAAAAAAAAAAAAAAACAGTGATGACTAATAAGTTAAAGTCTCTAATGAATAAGGTGGACAATGTGCAAGATCAAATGGGTAATTTTAGTAAAGGGACGGAAACTCTAAGAATCAAATGGAAATGCCAGAAAGAAAAAATGAAGTTACAGACATGAAAATAGTCTTCAATCAAGTAGATTTGACACCGCTGGGAGAAGAATTGGTGAATTTGGAGTTAGGCTGGTAGGAAGTACCTGAACTAAAACACAGAGGGAAAAGTCAAGCTAAAACAAAACAAAACACCCAGAGTAGATAATCAATGAGCTGTGGGACAACATCAAATGTGTAATATGTGCACATACAATCCCAGCAGAGAGAGAGAGAGAGAAGAGAGTAGAATAAATACTTGAAGAAATAATCACCTTGATCTTTGATTGATCCTGAATTGAAGAAAAAAAGAGGGAAGTTCATGGAAAGGCTTGTATTATTTCTTAATTCCATTTTCCATGATATTTTTGAAGTACCCTTGTCTATTATGCAATATAGTTTTCTCAGTGTTAAATTTCTTGAGTGATGACCTGTGGCTAAATTTGAGAATGTCCTTTTTCTCAGGACATGCATGTTAAGGGTTGAAGTTTCATGATGTCTGCAAATGGTTAAGGGAAAAAAATGTCTTTCCAATGGTTCACCTAAAATAAAAAGTGTAAGTGTTGGGGCCGGCCTGGTGGCGCACTGCGACAGTGCGCCGCTTGGGAGTGCGGCGGCGCTCCCGCCGAGGGTTCAGATCCCACATAAAGACCGGTTCCCGCTCACTGGCTGAGCGAGGTGCGGGCGCAGCACTGAGGGTTGCGATCCCGTTGCCGGTCCCGGTCTGGTATGGGCGCGACACTGAGGGTTGCGATCCGTTGCGGGACACGAAAAAAGACAAAAAGAAAAAAAAAAAAAAGTGTAAGTGTTGTTGTGTGGGCTTTTTTCGAACTGATGCCTTCTTAGTGCCTCAAACTCGATCCTGTTCAGACAAGTTTATTTTGGTGTGAAAAATTTTGCAATCAACGTATAGTTTTTTCATGATACGTATTTTCCACAAACAATTTGAAGACCCCTTGTATTTATTGAGCAGCTACTTGGGATGCCAGGTACTTTGCACTGAGTTGAGCAAGATACAGTTTCTGCCCTTGAGGAGCTAAGCAAAATTCAAATTGTCATTTGACTTCCACTGTAGATCTGTCTAAAGGAGAAAATGTTTGTCACCACACCTGTATCCAGGCCACATGATGGTTTTATTTTTATTATGGGCACGTAGCTTTACATTTCAATCTCTTCTGGGTTTGGTCAGGCAGAAAGGGGGTGACTCTTTGTGTTCCCATCTTAAGGGTCATGGCCAACACTCCTGCAGGTTAGCAAGAGAAAAGCATAATAGATATACTTAATTATAGTTTTATGTGACATGGATCCTTTAGAATGAAGCCCCAAAGACCCCAGGAAAACTGTCTATTTTTTTATGCTTACATTCAATGAAGAATGGACAGCCATGTGTACTGTAATTGGACGGGAAGAGAACAGCCTAATGGGAATAGACGGAGTAGCGAAGCCCAGCAGGGCTGTCTGGTCAGAATCTTCTTAGCCTCTCCATGTAGCATTTATTCCTCCCGGCTATAGAGCAGGACCCTTTCTGGAATGGGGTCTTCTGATCTACTATCAAACTAGGTCAGAGAATTTCTTTATGGCTGGCTCCTAGATGGAAAGGCAGGGGAAGGTTAGACTAATAATTCTAGTTTTTATGGCTTGCTGTGGGGAAGAAGAGTTCTAGTTTCTGTGACCGACCCTGGGGAAGAGGAATTCTGGATTCTATGACTTGCTATGGGGAAGAATGAGGGGAGAGAGAGAGGAAGGCAGGAGGAGGCCAGAGAGACTTTGGTTCTGCAGCTGCTCTGAGGCCTTCCAGTGTCCTTTAGTTCAAAGTACTCGGCATGCAAAAGCACCATACTGCGGGGTGTCATTTTCTGAGCCCCAACACTTCCTAAGTCTGACTGACGCGCATGTACTGCAAATATCCCCTTGCTGGCTGAGAAAGAATAAATTCATGAGGAAATGCTACCCTGGGAGATCTCCTGGGCAGGGCTGCCAGACAAAATACAGGATGCCCAGCTACATTTGTCTTTCAGATCAACAATGAATACTTTTTTTTTTTTTTTTTTTTGCATAAGCATGTTCTAAGTATTGCACAGGACATATTTACACTAAGAAAGTGTCTGAAATTCAAATCTAGCCTGACATTCTGTATTTTATCACAACCATACTCCTGGGAGACTGCCAGGTAAGAGATCCCTGGATATGCTCTTCCAGGTCATGAACGCCTCTTGCAAGATTTGGTAGTATGGTGTACTTAGGAGAGAACCAACTCTAAATAGTCCGAGAAGGTCTCCTAGAAAAGGAGGGAAAGACAGATTACCATTAAAGCATGGGTGGGAACGTGGATTGATGGAGGGAGCCTCTCAGGAGGCATCTCACGGTGGTCTGTAAGGTGGGCTGGGCTGGGAGGGAGGCCTGCTGAGAGCAGAGTGGACTGGGGCTTCTCCTTCACTTCCACATATAAGGGAGGCCTCTGGCCGCCTCAGCAGCACTGTCTGGGTTACATTTCACTACACAGTGCTGATGGCCCGGCTTCCCTTCTTTATAAGGACATCTGAGAGATGCAAGTCACAAAGGGCAGCACTGCGTCAAGCACAGTAATGGCAGGAAATATTCAGCGAGTTACTCTAAAGCAGAAGATCTCAAACTTTATGGGCATCAGCATCACTGGGAGGGCTTGATAAAGCACAGGTGGCCAGGCCCCACCCCAAGTTTGTGATTCAGTAGGTCCAGGGTAGAGCAGAGAATGTGCATTTCTAACAAGTTCTCAGGAGATGCTGCTACGGCTGCTTTGGGGACCACACTTTGAGAACTGCTCTAAAGCAGTGCTCCTCAAACTTTCATGTGCCTACAGCCCACTTGGGGGTTGCTTAAAATACAGAATCTGACTCCCTAGGTCTGGGAAGGGGCCTAAGATTCTGCCTTTCCCATCAGCTCCTAGGAGATGTGACAGGAGTAAACTGAGTTCCCAAGCTCTAGGGAAGAGGTTTCAAGCCCGCTGCACATTAGAATCACCTGGAGAACTTTTAAAATTCCCAGCCCCTCGGCCATACTCCAGACCAGTTTGATCAATTTCTTGAGTGGGATCTAGGCATTTGGATTTTTAAATCCATGTGATTCCAACGTGGAGTGAAAGGAGCTATTCTTACTGCCAGTTTCTCCTGGGTGACACACGTACCTGCCTATCCCCATGCACGGAGCCTTTGCTTCTCAATCTCAGGCTGGCGAGGTCAGAGCTCTGATTCCTTCTGTAGTTGGAAATACTCATAGAAGCTGTTGAGGTGTTAAAGTGCTGCAGAATGTCTGAAGAGAAGAGAGCCTGATGCAGGCTTTTCCTCCACTGTAAAATGGGGAAGGTAGTAATGCTGCATTTTAGGATTATGCAAGATTATGTGAAAGAGAATCCACAGCGCGTGCTTAGCACAGAGCCACGCACATGCTGGTAATGCTCAGCACATGTTTTTATAATATCGTCTGTCATCGTTATTACAATCCAACTACCCACCTGATGCTTCACTGGCTTCTCCATATTCCCACCCCACGGGTGCCCAGCCCACACCTCTCCACTGGGAGACCTGTCTGTCAGGGACATCCTTGAATGTTGGAAACTCTCCCTTATTTCTTGTAGGATCCAATAACCAATCCTAGTTAAAGCCCTTAGGTTGCTACAGGACAGTTCTCATTTCCTTCCCACTGAAGACTCATTTAAACACCTAAAACTGGTCTTCCCTAGTTCTGTCGTGGATTAACCATCTCCAGTTTATACATTTTCCATATTCCCCTCATTTCATCGTTCACGTTTTTTTGCTATCCTGGCTGCCACTTTTGCACACTCCCTGGTTTGTGTACATGCCAAGTCTCAAGCAATTTATCCAGGTTAAGTCTTAGTGAGACTTAATGTCAAGAGTGGTGCGACTTGCCTTCCTTGTTTAGAAGTCATACTTACGTAGCCAGAGATGGTGCCCATGTTTTTGGCGGCTGCATTGTGTTGACTTTGAACTTGCTGTGGATTAAAACTGGAGGCTTTCCCATATGCTTGCTATACTATGCAACACAAGGTCTCATCTTTGACCTTGTATAATTGTGGTTGTTTTGGAAAACTGAAGTGTGAGACATTACATCTCCTCACATTTCACATCGTTAATTTTCCCCATTTCTCTGCCTGATGAGATCTTTTTCGAATCCTGATTCTGTCATTTAGTATAATCATTCTCTCCCAGATTTATGACATCCCCATTTTTCATAAACTCGCCTTCTGTAGCTTCTGTCAAGTTATTAATTAGAATGTTGAACAGATGGGGCCAAAAGGCAAGTTTTGCAGCAGGACACTAGAAACACTCTTTTTTTTTTGTCTTTGTTTGTGACCGGCAACGGATCGCAACCCTCAGTGTCGCGCCCGTACCGGACCGGGACCGGCAACGGGATTGCAACCCTTGGTGTTGCTCCCGCCCCTCGCTCAGCCAGTGAGCGGCCGGTCTGTATGTGGGATCCGAACCCTCGGCGGGAGCGTCGCTGCGCTCCCAAGCGGCACACTGCAGCAGTGTGCCACCGGGCCGGCCTGAAACACTCTTCCAAGTTGGTACGTATCCCTTAATTAGCGCAGTTCAAGTGGTCACATACCCCCCCACTATACTAATGTCCAGATCATTTTTCTCCATTTTGACCAGACATATTTCATTAAAGACCATGTTAAATCCCTTGTTATGGCCCAGATATTCTGTTTCCTACATTTTCCAATCTATTGGATAGTCTCACAAAATAGGAAATGAATGGAGTCTGAAATGGTTTCTTCTTGGGAATCCATGCTGGTTTCCAATAATTGCTTCCTTTCCTGTCCACTCTAAAAATATTCCCAGAATTATCATCAAGCTCACTGGTCTACAGCACACAGAACTCACACTCTTCTCTAATATTAGAAAGATATATGCCTGTCTCCGATATTTCCTATTGCTTACAATTTTTCAAGAAAACTTGGCCATGACTCAGGAGTCTTGCTGGTGAATCTCACAGGACTGTGGACGGGAATTAATCTAGAGACGAGACATCTCTTAGCGTTGCTAGTTGCTTCCTCATATCATCTTAATGTGCCCTGAGTTTTAGTTTCCTCTTATGAACCAGTTCCTCCGGTTCTAATATTATTAGTTGTGCAGCTTACAGAATATGACAAGATACGCAAAACTCCTGCAGGCCACCGGGCGATGAGAGATTCATGTTTGAGTCTTGCTTTCCAAACAGGGTGTTGTCACGGAAGCCAAGGGGTGTGTCGAAGGATCTAGCTCCCCCACCCCCGCCAAAGTTTTTATTTCTTTGACATCACCATAGCAGATTTGGTCTCTGCCAGGCAGCACTTTCATTTGTGTTTAAGAGGATGTAACCAATGACCTCATTTCAAAAATCCCAAACCCCCAAACATAAGACATCCTCTCCAATATACGGAAGTTAAGTGATTAGGGTGAAATTTTATTTTTCATTTTCCAAGACAACAGATCTTATTTTTAACATTAGGTTTGGTTATGAGAACACTACGCACACTAAAGTAGTGATTTTGAGATCAACATTTGCATTTGAGGACAATAATGAACTCCATGATTTGCTTTGATGAGAAGTAAATGGGATTGCGAATAGATTTTTGAAATTGCTTCAAAAGGTTCATTCGTTTCTTCCCTGCCCAGAGACCCCTGATGAAGACAACAGGCCTCTGAAGTCTCTAATAGAATCTTCCAACATCTTTATGCAAACACAGTTCTGCACAGAAGCCCATGGAGATGAGTCAGTGTTAACAAATTGACTTTCTCACAACCTCATTCAACTATCCTGGCTACACTTTCCATCATGGGGCTTGTGGTTCTTTTTATGAACTGTGGCAGGGTGTGGTGTTATTTGTTTTGATTTTTAAAGGTATTATTCTAGTTGCCTAAAGAAGCAAATAAAACATTCCCTTCAAATGACTGAAATCTGTTGGATTTATTTCTTTCTAAAGCTTGTACATTTACATATATCATATACATATTTTAAATCCTTCACTATTTTGCATGATTTGTATTACATAAAAACCATTTAAATGCAATACATTTTGTTGTAAAACAACAAAATACTCCCAACTTAAAAAAAACACAGGAACAGTTATATTCATGAACATTTACACAATAGAGAAATGTACTATATATATCACAGCTTTTATACACATCAGGTGACTCACTTGTCTACAAGGTTTAGGTTTACTTTAACAAGTGAAATAGAATAATATTTATATACAACTATTTTAATAAAAAATAAAGCAACTGTAAAATGTAAACTTAATTTTCAAAATATTCTTTAAATACTTTCACAATATCCCCATAAATTGCTGTTCTGTTCAAAAGACTACCACCACAAATGCCACAATTTTGTAGGAGATGGCATTTCTTGAATCTGGTGGGTGATAATGAGGAACAGGTTTCCAGTACATGACACGGTACCACTAGCTTACTCAAGGCTGCTAATGCTGACAGTTTGGCCACCGAAAAGGAGTAGACTGCTATTTTGTAACTAATTACTTTCACAATTTGCAGGGGACATATGGCACTGGGACTGCGGTGAAACTGAAGTGATTGGTGGAGAAAACTTTGAAGGTAAAGGAATGTTCCACAATGCCAATTACTTTGAGCCACAGTGAATATAACCCAGTTAATAGGTGGAAAAAGTTAAAAGCCTGTTTTATATCAAAAGACACAAACTACTACCCTTCTGTCTATCCTGCGATAATCAAGGCTGACAATATGGATTCTCCACTTGTGGTAATTTCTGTTCTAGAAATGGGTTTCTAAAAGTGGAAATAGAAGAGACTGCAGGGAGGCAGTTAGGCCTTTACCCAATAGCTCTCACCTGGACTGAGCAGAATTGCTGAGCAAAAAGTTTAGTGTTCCCTGACGCTTCCCACAGACATGAAACGTTATCCATTTCCAGAAGTCTGGGTATAAAAGCAAAGATATCATCCATCTCTGGACAGATCTCAGTGTGGCAGTCTGTTTCTTGCAAAATATGTGGTCTTGGCTGCAGTCAGAGAATCTTTTACACTGCCTGTATCATGTGCCACCCTCAGTGACTCAGCCACTCTGAGAGTTGATATTGTGCCTCAGCAGGGTCAACCCACTGGGACAGATGGATTCCTAAAGCAGGAGAAGTAGCATTTGAAACCCCGGACATACTTGTTGCTCAGTAGAATCTTGAGTGGAGTGAAAGGCCAGGGGAGAAACTCCTCTTTGCAGACAGGACACAGTATCACCTTCTGCAGTGCCCTGGAATACCAAGGCTCAGAGCAAGGAGCCGCAGACCTGCAGTGTGGTCCTTAATTGAGCCTTGTGGATGAAAACCTCCTAGGAGTGTCTGAAGACTTACTTATGCAGACTGATGGGGAGATATTAAGTAAAACTCCTCAATTCTCTCCATTAACCAACATTTTCAGGAACTGAAGTTAAGGTGCTTATTTTTATAACACTATTAGTGAGAGCTCAGCTCTCTAGCCTGCGAAAAGAAAAGTATTTTATCTAGGTTCCTTTCCACTGTTGTTGCTGATGAAAAAGTGCTCAACTGTTCAGCATCCCTCAATCCCAGCTCTCTCGTCAAGATAGCTCAGAGGAGATTGTAACAACCACGTCAGTGCTCCTGTAGTTAAGTGCTGTGTTGCTTCTCCATTTATATTCCTTTCTCAAAGGAATAATCTACAAAGCAAGCAGCTCTGCAGCTCTGCCCCCTAGAAAATGGTGCACACCAGCTTCCTGGAACTTCACCCAGGCTACTGAGGGACACTGGAGAGCTGCTGCTTGTGAATGACAAGAAAGCCTTCAATTTGGTGGTCTACCAGAAAGAACATGGCATGTATCTCCTCACTTATTTGTTAAAAATGCAATGCATCTCAAAGCTCAAATTCTTCCCTGGCCCTTGGAAAACATCTGTGATGCTGTTTCCACCCCCTCTGTTCATCACCTCTTTAGAATACACTAGCCCTTTACATCTTAAGGTCTCATGTTTGTGTACCTTACAACATTCAATGTGCGTGCACATGTGCAAGCCTGAGTACACAGGTGAGAGATCCCGATGTGTCAAGTTCCCCCTTACGCACTTAAGAAGACAGTAATCTGGTTCTAAATCCCTCGAGAGCAGAGGCTGGCCACATGCATGGCTACCCCACATGCAAGGCAACCAGTTTGCAGTTCCCCTGACCCCCACCCCCCTTCAATTTGGTCTAATTACTCTTGTTCATATAGCTTAAAAAAAAGTATCCTAATGGAATTAAAAATCAATGTGCATATATACTATTTACAGAGTGGATATTATTATCGATGTCAAATGGTTACTTGGCTTTGTAACTTCCATGGCTTTATATTAAAGTCCAAATATTTAAAATGATTAAGGCCCAAAATGAAACTTTTATTTCTGCTACTCCTTTTTTATATGATTTCTGAATCAAATGGCTGTTTTTGCCAATCACAAAAATTTTTAGAAGGAATCTTACAAAACTAAGACCCTGCTGATCAGTCACAGAGCCAGTCCACTGCATGTCAAGAAAAAAGCAGGAAATATATTTGCAAAAATAGTTTCAGACTAGAGAGTTAATTTAAAAAAACAGAACAACAAAACCCCCAAAAAAACTCAAGTGTAAAAACTGACACAGTACTGCAGCCTGAAGCTGAAGATTAGTTTCCCACCCCCTAATTCCAAATCTCTGAATTAGACACAAAGAGAGGAGGCAGTGTGTTTAAACAGAAGACACTGCCCTCAACCACTCACTCAAACACACTCAGCTGCTGCTTTAAATACACCAAACATGCTGATTAATAAAATTGTAGTCTATTTATCTATTTACACGCTGTAATATAAGCAGTAAGCTCAAACAACTAAGGCCAGTGGCTCTTCTTTGGGGAGAGACAGCAAAAAGAGACCTAAGTATAAAAGTATTTAAAATAAAATTTTAACCTGGTTCTGAAATTCTTTTACCTGTGACACCAGAGGCTAATTTGTGCAACTGCGAACCTAGAATACAGTACCCAGTCTTAGGATGCCCTGATATACTTTCGTGCTCAGGATATTTCTTCGAAGTAAAATGTGGCACCAGGAGAGTTGTATGATCTACTATAAAATATACACAAATACATAAATGATATGGTGGGTACTTATTTAATTCTTCTGAAAGCTATATTTTTCTGGACTAATCACAACAATAAAGAACGTGTGCGTTACAGCATCACCTTTTGTAATAAGCCCCAAATTGTCAGTTTGACTTGATGTTTAAGTGCTTATAATAGTGAAGTTGGTAAGACTGCACGGACTGCCTTTTCCCCCTTCCTTTCTGTATTTCCCCAATTACAACGCGCTCTCTCCTCGGTATTGCACACAGTACACGTCAATAGATTCACAAGGTTAGTTCAAAGTCATTTTTTGCCCTGGTGATTCAAGGCTCAAAGATGGAATTTTCTAGCATCAAGTCTTATTAAAAATGTAATCAAAATACCATTTCAATTTAAGTTTAATAAAACAATACCACTATATATAGTCTCAACAACTGCATTATATAATCAATCCTATGAGGTTTTTACTTGCTTTTCATTTATCACACTGGTTTTTAAGGACAAAAATAATTTTGATGTACATGTACCATATATTGATATATAATCTACACACTGATGCATATACATACATACAACCATAAATACCCACAGATACAACATTGGCAGGTGACAGGAAGCACTGACATCTGACATACTGCTGATATATAATCTACACACTGATGCATATACATACATACAGCCATAAATACCCACAGATACAACATTGGCAGGTGACAGGAAGCACTGACATCTGACATACTGTCTGTATGAATATTCTCCAAAAGCCTGCAATACTACAAATACACACATAAATTACAAAGGAGGAGCCAGAGACTTAAGGAAACCTACTGTATACAGTTACTTTACGTGCAATATTTTCTGCCTGTTGCATTCAAGTCAACAAACTGTCATGCAGTTTCAAGTATTTATTGACATTCTCTCTGGAAAGACATTTTCTCTGCATGCAATGGGCCAATTATTGTTCTAAGCGGAAGGCTGCCCACTTGGGCTTTGGATACTGTTAGTACAAAAGAAAGCCTTTGAACTTCAGTCTTCCTTTGAAGGGTGAGAGATGGAAAAGGAATCTGAGAGGGGAATCGATGACAAAGCACCTCTCTATCACTATCAATAATCTACCATGGAATTCCTCTGTGGTGATCTCTAACATCTTATGGATGACTTGATGGTGTAAGAAGTCAAAAGACGGGTGGAGAGATACCTGCTGACCTGAGGAGGACCAGCAGCCCGGCCTGGGAGAAAAGACAGCCAGAAGGCTTTGGAGCAAGGTCAGCCCAGAGGCTCATCTGCCTACAAACTGACTGACCTTTTTCTGTCAGAGTCATTTAGATGCTCTGAAAGAAAAGCAGATACTACTTAAATCCAAAGCTGCACTATTATTCACAAGGTAGATTCTACTTTTAACACATCCGAGGATGCCATTTCGGATCTTTGTTTCACAGTGCTAGTTTTACAACTGGAAAGAAATCTGTCATCTGAGAAGTGAAGAGATTCAGACCTACAAAACTAAGAAGCTTCCTGTGAATTCAGGCTACAATAAGCTTTTCACTGATGTCCACAAGGAAAAATGGCAAAGGAATTCAAATTTCAAGGACAATTAACTAAACCCAAAAGGTCTTGATGTAAGACAATGGAGCAACGTAAGTTCAATTTTCTTCCAATTATCAGTTTTCTTCCAATTACCTAAGAACATCTTCCCAGCTGTCCACGTTATCACAGAATGGGCAAAGAACAACAGATACTGTGTAACGACTTCAGTCCTCCTTTGAAGGGTGAGAGATGGAAAAGGAATCTGAGAGGGGAATTGATGACAAAGCACCTCTCTATCACTATCAATAATCTACCATGGAATTCCTCTGTGGTGATCTCTAACATCTTATGGATGACTTGATGGTGTAAGAAGTCAAAAGACGGGTGGAGAGATACCTGCTGACCTGAGGAGGACCAGCAGCCCGGCCTGGGAGAAAAGACAGCCGGAAGGCTTTGGAGCAAGGTCAGCCCAGAGGCTCATCTGCCTACAAACTGACTGACCTTTTTCTGTCAGAGTCATTTAGATGCTCTGAAAGAAAAGCAGATACTACTTAAATCCAAAGCTGCACTATTATTCACAAGGTAGATTCTACTTTTAACACATCCGAGGATGCCATTTCGGATCTTTGTTTCACAGTGCTAGTTTTACAACTGGAAAGAAATCTGTCATCTGAGAAGTGAAGAGATTCAGACCTACAAAACTAAGAAGCTTCCTGTGAATTCAGGCTACAATAAGCTTTTCACTGATGTCCACAAGGAAAAATGGCAAAGGAATTCAAATTTCAAGGACAATTAACTAAACCCAAAAGGTCTTGATGTAAGACAATGGAGCAACGTAAGTTCAATTTTCTTCCAATTATCAGTTTTCTTCCAATTACCTAAGAACATCTTCCCAGCTGTCCACGTTATCACAGAATGGGCAAAGAACAACAGATACTGTGTAACTTTGTGCTTAGGTAGCAAAGGGCCTCTTTCACTGCTCCACCTCAGTTCTTCCTCAACCTTAGAAGTTCTGTGGTTTGACTACAGGATGAAATACAAACCTAGCTTGGCCTTGAAAAGCCAGCCAGCTTCCTCTTTCAGAATTAATTCCCTTATGTCCTGTCTACCTATGAAACAGTCCTCATCTTCTGGATTCGGTTAACGGTTGGAGAAACGTAGAGGCACAAGACCATTGCACAAGAAAATGCTTTCCACCCTCTTTACCTAAGAGCAATAAAAAACATTACACGTAATCTAGGAACTATTTTTATCAGAGGACTCTCCCACATGCTGGTTTTACTGAGATTAATTAAAATGCACGAAAGTATTGCTTGGTTTAATTAGGCATTGCTAAAAGTTAGCAAAATGATATTTTAAAAAAGTATACTTCAGAAATGCCTATGGCCTGGCAATAAAATAAGGACTCTGCATGCTAGTAATTAAGTTTTGATTGCTAACAAGAAATCCCTGACACCTCCCTGTAAAAGCCAGCATTTGAGCTGGGGACAAACCCCAAAACATTCAGATTTAATACACGGGCACTTCTATGATGAATTTTGCAACAAGACTATCACCAAGGCATTTTGATGACTATCAAGATTTTCTATACTAAAAATTAATATTAAATGTATTTGTGGGAAGAGGAATAGTGACTTCTCCCATGGAGAGAAATCCCAAGGCTCCTGGGCACCGAGGTGGGGGTGAGGAGTGTGGGTGGGGGCTGAAGGGGGTGGAGTCCCTTCAGAAGGAAAGGAGGAGAAGGGGCTCCCCTGTACCGTGAATTGGGCAACAGGCTTGAAGGAGGTGGGGGTGAGGAGTGTGGGTGGGGGCTGAAGGGGGTGGAGTCTCTTCAGAAGGAAAGGAGGAGAAGGGGCTCCCCTGTACCGTGAATTGGGCAACAGGCTTGAAGTAGCTGTGAAAGGAAACATCTTCAATTTCTTCTGACTAGATACCATAGGAAAGAAATTGTCGTGAAAGAAAACATGGTTGGCTACGGGCCAGACTCTCAGAATCGAGCCAAATCAAAGACCGTTTCCTCCCATAGGATAAACTCTTGGTCTGCTACATGCCCTGACAACAGACAGCAACCTCCAGAGGCCTCAGGGAAGAGGTGTCCTCAGCCCGTCCCCGACTGATGGACAGCATCATGCTACAGCAATCTGGGATCCTGGCTCACAAAAGAACCTTTAAATTGTTTTAAAAGATAAACTATACAAACATGGGATACCGCAGCTTCAAAAGTACCCTTCTCGTTCAGTTATCTGTTAGCACATCCAGAAGTCCATGGAGATAACATTAGTGGGTTGTAGAAGAGGAACAGAGCTGTAGTGGTGCTGATGCTGAGTATTTCAAGACTATTCTAAATGTCAGAAATACTGTAGCAAGGTACCATTCAATGTATATTATATATTATAAGTAAAACACACACGAACATTCTATATACATAAACACACACTGTGGGCAAACACATTCAAGCTGGTCAGGGATGTTAATTTTTCTTCAGTTATTGAGGCTCATAGATGATATGGTCTAGGTACCTCTCTCTCCTCTGCTTAAAATAAATATTTAGTCAGATAATAAACACACTGATAATTAGATTCTAGGAAGAAAGACAACTAGCTTATGAAAATACTGGATTCAGTAAGAAGCTACAAAAATGAATTAGGTACATTGGCCATATTGATAACGACCCTGTTTGTTTCAAGGTTCTGAAATGTAAGTTGTCACTACCTGTACCTAAACAAGATAGAGGGTTAGCGTGAGTTTTTCAAAGGTGTGACAAAATATTTATCACAAAGCAAGCAATTCTAACTTTAGAGAGAGGTCACTCTTTTCTGGGCACCAGCTAATATGAACAATTATATAAGTCAAGGAAGTAAATGCTAATAAATAATCCTGTAATTAAATGCTGGTACATCATAACCATATACCACTAGAAACTACCATGGTTTTACAGCAGGTTTTCTCTAATTCGCTGGAACCATGCTATTCAAGCAGAGCAGCTAATTCTTTGGTCATAGTACCTTCAACTTATAAACTAAGTAGAACTAGAGAGAATTTCTATGGGAGGAAAAAGAACATTCAGAGTGATTCCATGAGTTCGTATGTTGTGGTATATGTGGAGATTATAGCTTTAGGAATTAACAGAGTTTCACGGTTTGGAAATAAGAAAGTTCTAAGTCACAATGGGCGGATGTTCACCCCCATCTCTTCCTCTACAGGAGAATATTCTGTTTATCTCCTTGAATTTCAAAGGGACTTTCACTGGGGCAAGCTCATGACTGGAAGATTAATAGAACTATTCTTAGTGAAAGAAAGAAATGATTTAAAATAAAGCATCTATTTTTAAGAGAAAGATTAGTAATAGAGTGAAGTGGTTGTCAAAGAGACTAGAGAAGAATCAGTAACTTTGTACACGCAACCAGCAGATTCCTCAGTTTTCCAACCACAATTCATTCAGATTATCATTCTCAAATTTATTTTTAAGAATCAATACCCACTGCTGGACAACTGCAGCTACTTTTTCCTCCCTTATTTTGTCTTGACTTAAGGAAAGACCATAAGGGGTTCCATTTTCAATATTATTTTGTTAGAAAGGAAGACCTCCATATTCTTACAACCGGGGCATAACCCCATGCCTATATATAAAGAGTCGATTCCTGGTTTGAAGGGTACAAATGACAGAAATGATTCTGGATTCCTAGACTAGACCCTGTGGGACCAAGGTAACAATCTCCCGCAGACCAAACACCCGCCTGCTGCTGCAGCTCCCCAAGATCCAATTATTGCCACTACCCTCTAAAATAAAATTAATCGGGTATCGGTCTTCACTCAACCGTCAATGGTAAAATGACTCCACTTCCTCTTTCCCTTACTTGGTTAGAATGAAATCAACACTCGAGCAAGTTCATGTGCGTCCCTAAGTTCTCCAGTCCTGTGATTTCCGCGCCCCCTTTCCCTGCTTCCAGCAGGGTCAGAACTCAACACTAAGTGCTGAGATGCCTGCAGCACGGCATCATCTGAGAACACCTTGACTCCCAGCGTTGTAATACTTACTTGAGCATCTGTCAGTGCTCACTTCCAGCTTTGTTACTGGGCAAGATTTCACATATAAAAGGCTTATATTAACTCTGGCTACGATTTACTAAACTACAAAGTTTGTCCAGTTAAGTGTTTCACAATGGATTAAATTTTTTAACCTTAAAAAATGTGTAACAGTTGATTTGAGAATACATAAAACAACTGAGCAGAGTGCAAACAAGATAAAACCAAAGGAGAAGGGTACATAATTCATTCTGAAATCACAATCCCCTTCCCCTCACAAAAAAGGTGCATTAGTTATCAAGTTGCAAAAATCATCAAAGCAAAGAAATCAAGAGCAAAGACAATCTGTACAGAAACTAACAAAAATATACAATAGAAAAAGTTACTAATGCACCATTTAGTCACAGACTTTTTTTTTTGAATATTTTCACGGATTACCAGAAAGATCTTGAAAAACCCTATTTGCTCCATGACCAGTACTTCCTGGCCGCAGGTGGATTCTAAGTAACTTTTTGCTTAATGCTCTGTGTTTCAGGTCGGTGATCCTTTCTCTCTGACACATTGCGCTTGACCTTGGCGGTGACTGGAGATGAATCTGGGTTCAGCGAAGGACTCGAATGCGACTTCTTCAGTCCTGCGGCCTCACTTTCACTGTTACTCAGGAGCTCCTTGCCTCCTTCTTTTAGAATGCTGACATAAGTTTCATAACGGGTTTTCTGAAGGCAAAACCAGAGAAGAATGGTAGTCAGTACACTGTTTGCAAATGCATATGTGTTAGTTCTCATTTGTTTTGGATTCTGAAGAAATGCTAACTTAGGGTTACTGGCTGCTAGATGGAATTATCATGAATCCGCAGGCACACGAGGGGGTCTCAGTTGGAGGGGCTGTAAGCTCTGGTTTTTGGTGACTGGACGGCTCTTATGGCTCAGCACTATAGTTACTTGAGTCTCCCCCCACCTAACCCAGACCTCACTTCAACCTGACTTGGATATGGTTGTTGACTCTTTCCTACTCCTGGTAACGCTACAAAGACTCAACTTCTACTCTCCATACCCCTCCCTATAAAACCACAACACTTTCTAGAAGCTGCTCTGAGTTTCCCTCCAGTGCTTCTCAGGCTACGATGAAAAGCAGCTACTATGAACAGTATGAAGCTTGCAGAACTTCAAATTATTTTGATACTTTTCTCGTTCAACAGAATTTCTTCCATCATTAACTATTTATTGAGTACTATTATGTTTCAAACAGCTCCCTGATTGCCCTCTCTTGTGTGTGAATATCTTTTTCTGAGGATACAGATGACCCTTGAAGAACACAGGGGTTAGGGGTGCCAGCCCCATGTAGTCAAAAATCCACGTAAACTCCAAAGATTTTTCCAATATATTTACTGAAAAAAATCTGTACATAAGTAGACCTGCAAAGTTCAAAACCGTGTTGTTCAAGGCTCAACTGTAGTTGAGAACTCTATAGGGATATTCTTTTTTTTCTGGTTCTAAGTGGTGCTGTTTTTGTTTTGTTTTGTTTTAGTTTCTATCCACGTCATTATATAGAACTATTGCGTGTGTGTATGTGTGTGATGTATATATTGCAAATTATAGAAGGGCCTCAGATTCTTGATTTGATACATTCAAGATACCATGCTGTCATAACACATGAAGAATTTACAGAAGGTGTAACGTGTTTCAGTCCTAAACAAAAGAACATGTCAGTTACAAACTGTCCCAACAAAGGCAAATTCTGTCATGACTATAAATCTTTTAGGGATTTTTCAAGTCAGATTGGGGTTTCATATATGTCTGTTTTAAGTCAGTAATTGTGAAGTGCTACGTTTTCAAGTTGTTTTGCTCAAAAATGGAAAAAAGCTGCCAGTCATTAAGTTTGCTCTGGGTTTGGTCGGTATCCAAGGGGGGGTGCTGGGCTTTGGTTGATGACGATGACACAGACTGCTCACATGCTAACTTCAGGTTATTCACACAATAATCATATACCACTGGCGATATTATCCCTGTTTAACAGTTATGGAAGCAAAGGCAGAGAAGTTCGAAGTCAGAGTATGCAAAAAAGTGAAGCTGGGATTTAAACCCGGGCAATCTGACTCCAGAACCTCTTAAGCTGTACTTCCCACTTAAATATGAAAATATAGATCCATAAAGGAATGTATGTTTCAGGATGACTGCTCTGACAGGCACCGTTGGCTGGCCAATCAAAAGCCATTCTCAACTCCTCCTTCTCCTGTGTTCCTCCTACTACAAAGGCTAATAACACTTATACACTTACTTTCCCAGCCTCACTCACAGCTAGGATGGGCCATGTGATATTCTGGCCAATGAGATGCAAGAAGTCTACTGGGTGTTTTTGGGAAAGGGATTTTGCTTTTTGATAAAAGGGACAAGCTTTAGAGGTGCCTGCTCAATTTCCTCTTCTTCCTTCCTTGACATGGACAAGATTCTTAAAGTGGTGCCCTGTGACATGGGGTGGTGGCCAGGCAGAAAGAGAAAAGGACAGCATGTAAGGCCCGAGGGGAACTGGAAAGACAGAAGAGGCCTGGTTTCTTGATGACTCTCTACTGCCTCTGAATTCTTGTTAAGAATGAATAATAAATATGCTTATGAGTTAAGCTACTGTTTATCAGATATTTGCCATTTGTAGCTGAAAGCATTACTAACATACACATTCCAATTTTAATAAAGAAGTAACACAGTAAAACAAAGAATAGCATGCTAAGCCTTATCTCAGAAAGCCACATGAGGGTTTAATAAGGGCATTCTGATAAAAAATGTCATCAGTATTACGTCAGTATATATACATCATGAAATGAGGGGATTCAACTAGATGATATCAAAGGGCATGCTGGATCTAAAGTTCTACTCATTGTAGGAATTTATTACTTAATCTGTCTCTAAACTGCCTTGGTGGCAAGATTAAAATGCAGGAAAGAACTACTCCCAATAAAAACAAAGTTTAGTAAAATGATATAAAGGCAGTTTAAAAATAGATTAAGGAACCCAGCGTAAGGCATACTATTTCATGCAGCTGGAGCATTTATACAATGAAAAGGGTTGAAGGACAAATTTTTGAGATGACTTGAAAAGGGACAAAAGGAGAGAAGGTGACAGAGCCAGTTTTCTATTAGTCTTTAGGGAAACTGATACTACTGGGAAAATTCACCTGAAAAATACATGAAGGAAAACCATCTCCTCCACTCATTCTACAGCTCCAGCTGTAAAGCTGTTGTCTCAAATAAATCACATCAGTGTGTCAATCAACAAACAAAAGGCACAGCACTAGGAATGTAGTGCATGAGTCATCAGACCAGAAGAAAGGACAAAGCAGAGAAAAGGGTGACAGGGGCCGGAAAACAAGGAATGCTCTGCTGTTAAGATTAATAAAGAAAAGGAAATCTATGTGGCTTTATGAACCTCCAAATGGCTCTGGCTACTTTTCTGAGCTAAAAGGGCTTACAGGGACAGAGACCATAAAACCCAGTAACACAGCTCTGCTTTTTACCATTCTCTGAGTCTAGCTTTTACTGACACCAAACAAAACATGCCTCTTCAAAACATTTTAGGAAAACACAGCTTTAATCTCAGAATGATTCAGCTGGTATTAGTGTAAGCCGAGTCTTTCCAGGATTACAAGCTCATCCAAGTATGTAAATCCTTATCCAGATGCTTTGGGGCCAAAATAAAATGGTCTCTGAATAAAGAAAAACAACTCTGAATGCAAATCTGAAAGGCAAAAGGGATGAACATGACTTGAACAGTCCTCCCTTCCTTGATCTCTCCTTGTATTCTCTTTTTGAGTAGTAGGAAAGTCATATTTCTTCCTACTGATGCAACCCCATCTTTGGGGGGATTTATTTCCTTTCTTCCTTTCAGAGAAGACATGTTTCTCATTTTTTTCCCTAAGAACAATTGTGAAATTTAAGTTTTAAGTTAAAGCTGGTGTGTAAGAAAAAGCAAAGAAGCAGCAGAAGGTGTACCTATACAGCACTTTACCCACTCACAGACTGAAAACTTGATGATCGATGTTCAAATGGTCAACCTCGATCAAAGAAGCTTGTAAAGCATACTGTGGCAGGAGGTGTTTGCTCTTCCCCAATATCCTCTTCTTTCACACTAAAGGAACTGCAATTTTTATCAAGGATGTCAATGTGCCAACTACACAAGAGGAATCATGTTTTAAACCAGACATGATAACCCTTGTCCTCCTTTGCTAGTCTCCCTTGCAGATATGGAGCAGATTTGGCCACTAACATGTAAGAAGTCTGCTAGGGCACTTTTGTGAAAGCAGCTTTTGCTATCCTGGTAAAAGCTGGTAGACAAAATGGCTGGAGCTCTGGCAGCCATTTTGAGACTACAAAATGATAACCATGAAAACAAAGAAGCTAAAATTTAGAAAAAATTGTACATCCTGGACAGCAACACTTAGCAGCCAGTAACCACCCACTTACAGTTTTCTTAAGTGAGATAAAGGCTGTTTATACTGTTTAAACACTTAGTCAAGAATTCTGTTATTTGCAGCCAAAAGCATTTTTTTTTCTTTTTGTGGCTGGTTAGTACGGGGATCCAAACCTTTGACCTTGGTGTTATAACACTGTATTCTAATCAACTGAGCTAAACTGGCCAGTCCACCAAAAGCATTCTTTTTTTTTTTTTTTTCTTTTTGTCTTTTTTCGTGACCGGCAACGGATCGCAACCCTCAGTGTCGCAACCCTCGGTGTTGCGCCCGCACCTCGCTCAGCCAGTGAGCGGCCGGTCTGTATGTGGGATCCGAACCCTCGGCGGGAGCGCCACCACACTCCCAAGCAGCGCACTGTAGCAGTGCGCCACCGGGCCGGCCCGCCAAAAGCATTTTTAACTAATAAGGTGGTCAACACTCACCTTGGTCTCAATCATTAAAAGAAAAAAAAATCCTAACTGAGTTGTTCATGCACCTCCTGTCTTTATTTAGAAAAAATTTCCTTGATTAATAAGCTTTGGTGTGATGTAGCTTTGTTATGATTTTCTCTGAATATTCAACAAATTACTGATAGACATTACTCCATGATGGACCACACTATAGTTACATAAGAAATCAATGGCTATTTTATTATTTCCATTGATAGTTTTATGTCATTGGCCTAATCTCTGTGGGTGCTGAAGTACAGTTCTCTCAGTCCTTTCCTATAAGCCTACTACATGTAGGATGTATCTAAGAGTTTCTAAGAAATTCTAAGAGTCAATAAAAAAATTGAGAGTTCTATACCAGCTTCAGGTTCTAGGTAATAATTACTATTGTGGTATTGAGGGAGAAAGCTAGAGATTATTCTTAAGTTGTAAAGAAGGAAATTCAACAATGAAAACATTGCTCCTGGATTCTTCTCTCTCTTGTATACCACACCCTCATAGTCAGCAACTCCTGCCCCTCCACCTTCAGAATATATTCCGAATCACACCACTTCTCACCACCTCTACCACAGTACAACAGCTGCCCACCTGCCCCCTACTTCACTCTTTGACCTCTATGCATGCTCTTCTCAAAAGACAGGGATCTGTTAGAGTATAAGACAGAGTGTGTCCTCTCTGATCCAAATATTCCTCCAATGGCATCTCATCCTTAAAATCCTTCTCAACCAAAACCCCTAATCTGTGCACCTTCTTCCCTTGTCCCCACCTCTCTGGTCTAATCTGTCATTGCTGTCTTTGGGCTCATGGTGAGCCAGTGGTTCTGCCTCCTGGTTGTCCTTGAACATGGCAGACACACTCCTACGCTAGGACCAAAGAGTGCTTGCTATTCTCTGCCCCAAAAGCTCTTCCCCCAGGAATCCATAGGGCTTACTCCACCCGCACCTTCTTCCCTTGTCCCCACCTCTCTGGTCTAATCTGTCATTGCTGTCTTTGGGCTCATGGTGAGCGAGTGGTTCTGCCTCCTGGTTGTCCTTGAACATGGCAGACACACTCCTACGCTAGGACCAAAGGGTGCTTGCTATTCTCTGCCCCAAAAGCTCTTCCCCCAGGAATCCATAGGGCTTACTCCACCCCTCCAGCCATCCTTCACCTCTTTCAGGTCTTCTCTGAAATGCCAACTTCACACTGAGCCCTTCCTGGGCCATCCAAATCTAAGACTGTATCATCTACTCTTACCCCTGTGGGAAAGCAAAATATTTTGGCCCCAATATATATTTCTTTGCCATATTTCAAGATGGCTATTTCAGAGAGATTGAAAAAAAACAAGACTGGCTAGAAGGCTGTTTCTTTGTGGAAAGAAATTTTACATCTGTAAATACAAAGAGCCAGGCTTCCTCTAGGGGCCCCTGCTTTGGCTACTATCTATCCTTTCTGAGGGCAGCTGTGAGATTGAAGTATTTTCATCTGATGTCTCTACTTAGCTTTGAACTTCTGACTTCCTTCTTTCACATGTGACAACACCTCCCCCCAGAACCTCAGAGAAACCTGGTCTCAGGCCATTGTTCTGGGGCCTCTGCCTCCCCCGACCTTCTCTCTCATGAACACTGGTATATAAGCCTCTGCACCTGCAATGAACTCTGGAATATTTTGGACATTACTCTCATGATTCCCTGTGCTTTTTGCCTCTTCCTAGCATGTTAAATAATAAAATTTGCTACACCTTTTTTTTCATATTGATCTAAATTTGTCAGTGATTTTTATTAATGAAACTTCAGGCTTAAGAAGTTTTAAGTTTTCCCTTGGTTCTTACATGTCCTTCACTGCTTATTTTACTCCTTAGCACTTCTCCCCATCTAACAGCCTTATATTTTTTTAAAAAACCTTGTTTATTTCCCCTTCACCCCCAAATACTAAATGCCATCCCATGAAGGTAAGGACTTTGCTTTTGTTTACTAATACGTACCCAGCACCGAGAACGCACAGCACATACTGAATAAACATTTATGAAAGTATAAACGGAAAGAAAAAACAAATACGAGAAAATTAATTTCCCACATCTAGTAGAAAACATATTTTGAATATGTTTTATATGTCTAGAATATGGCAAATTGTTAAAAAATAAAAATAACATCAATATAGGTGTCACTAGTAGGTGCCTGATGAATTGTTAATTCAGAAACCTCTGGAGACACACCTGTATCTCTGGTATTCCACCATTCCCATGTTTTCCACAAAAACACTAGATCTAACCCTGTCAGTACCGAGGCTCATGAGCCACCACTCAGCAAAGGCTTGTCCATTTCCTCTCCACATCCACTTGACCTTGGCTATCAGGATGCCACACATGGCAAACCCGGCACAGTGCAATGAGGTGCAGCTGCCTTGCTTAGGACTGGAGTTCTCTCCCTACAGAGGAAGAAAAGTGGTATATACCATACTTCTGAGGTTTATAAAACAAGGACCTATTTTCTGAGCATCTCTTATACAGCAGTAAATGAAGAACAGATTTTATTACCCACTTCCAGCTTAAAAATAAAGTGAGAAATTGGACCACTGTATGTGGACTCTGGTGGTTCCTCATTTAGATAGTTACTAGATCTCATTGACATGAAGAGAAACCTCTAAATTTATCTTTCAACAAAAGCATAGATTAAAAAGATAAAGGACTTATCAAGGGTTATTTATATCTGGATATTACCTGCCTGATCATTCTCACATGTAATTTACAGGTAATGTATCAGAATGACATTACTATTGGATACACACTTTGATACTAATCTAAGACTCTATGCTCACTGGCTCAGAGAATATTAGCTTCATCAATATTAATACAGGAAGGAATCTGCTGTTGGCACTAAGTAAATAAATAGTAACAATACTGAAGTATTACACCTTTGCTCTGATAATTTTTTGGAATTTTAATTTTAATTTTTTTTTATTGAAACATAATTCATTATATATATTTTTGAGATATAGAGCTGACTAGCAATGCTTGTGTACAATGTGTAATGGTCAAATCAGGATAATGAGCATATTCATCATTACAATATGTAATTATTCTTTGTGTCCATTAACCAATTTCTTGCTGACACCCCCAACTCTGATAATTTTTATAACCAGATGGTAATAAAAATGAAACAAAAAAATTGGATATTTTAATTAATATAATTTCCTGCCCAAAAGTAAACACTACACAAGAATTAACACAGTCTTACACAGGGCACATTGAAAATGAGATGTAATGTTCAAAAATGGGATGTTCAAAAAAAGCATTATGGCTGTGAAAAGAATACCCTTACAGTCAGATAGCTTGACATTGACAATGCCACTAACTAGTACGTGTGGCCTTAATTCATTCTCCTACATCATTACTCAGTCTTCATTACGTAGCCTTTCAGGTATGTACTAAAAAGGGCAAAGAGTCTGAGAAAAAGCTATGCCTCGGGGACAGTTTTGCTACCGTTGGTGATGTTATTAAAGATTTTGTCTTAGTCTCTGCAGATTCATTTGCAGATCAATTCTAAATAATTTCAGAGCTGCATCCTCAGCTTCCTTCCTTAAGAATGTTCTAACCATGTAAACAGATTTCTAGTAAGTACAACTGCATAATATAATTCCACTATCAGAAAAACAACTCGGGATGGGATTTTTACCAGATGCGGGAGGAGTGGCCACTCTCTAAGTGTGAGTATTCTTTTCTTGGACTTGGCCCATTCAGCAAGCTCTCCTCAAGTTTTTTCTTGAAATTCGCTATTTTCATGAAGCCTTCTGTGATCACCAAGAGCCAAAGGCAACTCAAATGCTTAATGGTTTCTTTTTCTATTAAAATAAAGTTCTGTCTTCAGTTTGTAACCTCCTTACTACATTTTTTTTTTGCTATATTTATTTATTAAGTTGATTTTCAATTACCTGTAAAAATACTTCTCAAATATGTAGAAAAAAATATCCCTTTTTCCCTAGAAGAAATGCCTACCAGAGACAAAAGAAAAATACTGTGTCTAACACAGGTGAAACTGCCATTTGGGTTGAATGTTAACTGCTTGCTGAAAAAAATCACGAGTATTGATACTCTTTGAAAAGAAGTTTAATAATATCCACATAAAAATGTACATGCATCTGATTGAACAGTATCTTTTCTCTTGAGCCCTGCATACCATTTTATATTTTGTCTAAGAGTGATATCTCCTGTTGACCTCTGATACAGGACTACAACAGCTGAATGAAAATAGAACCGTGCTGCAATGTTAACTCACTACTCCCATTTGTATTCGGACCTCACTGCTCTAGTAATCAGATCCTGAATACATTTCTTCCTGACATACCATTTTCTCATGCAGGCAGGGTAAAAGTCCATCTTAAGATGAATGAGCAGAAAACCAATAATGTCATGGACATAGCAAAACACTTTTTGCTCCTAGAGCTCAATACTAGGAAACAAAGAAGCAAACCAAAAATCAAAACAAACAAAACAAGGAGCTTCTGAAGTAACTGCTTATTCAAGCAGACTGTTCCTCTCCATTTTGCATGCCATGGGGATGACGGCAGTATGGAGATACAGAGACATTCTCCTTGACCAGCTGGTTTGTCTACCACTACCCTAATGTAAGAAAGCAACTGCGTTCAAAAGTGAGCTTTTATATGAAAGCTATGCTGGGACTTAGATTTTTAAATAAAAAGAAAATTTTGAGTTTTTTCCCCCTATGCTACTCATGTATCAGGCTTCAGCATGCGGTAGTAACCCACTGCCTAACAAACTATACACATTTTCAGTTTGTATAGTTTGTATTCAAGGCTTTCTGGAAAAACCTAAGAAGTGTGAATTCTGTTCTTTTTATTCAGTCTTCCTTTCCACTCTATTGCTCTCCAAATGAGCTTTGTGACTTTAATTTTTTTTTTTTATTTTGTCAATATACAATGTAGTTGATTATTATGGCCCATCACTGAAACCTCCCTCCCTCCTCCCTCTC
>NW_007736105.1:68302-68660 GCF_000696425.1 Galeopterus variegatus
TGGCTATTGTAAAGAGTGATGCAATGAACATTGGGGTACAGGTATACCTTTGACTTGATGATTTTCATTCCTTCGGGTATATTCCCAGCAGTGGGATAGCTGGGTCATATGGTAGATCTATCTGCAACTGTTTGAGGAACCTCCATACCATTTTCCACAGAGGCTGCACCATTTTGCAGTCCCACCAACAATGTATGAGAGTTCCTTCTTCTCCGCACCCTCGCCAGCATTTATCGTTCAGAGTCTTTTGGATTTTAGCCATAGTAACTGGGGTGAGATGGTATCTCAGTGTAGTTTTGATTTGCATTTCCCGGATGCTGAGTGATGTTGGACATTTTTTCAAATGTGTATTGGCCCT
>NW_007736106.1:0-4855 GCF_000696425.1 Galeopterus variegatus
GGAGGGAGGCAGGTGCAGCCTCTGGCAGAACTGCTGCCCCCATGAGGTAACCCTGCTGTTGTTGTAGGCACAGCAAACTTGATGGATGCAGTTCCAGCTGCCAGTGCTGCTGCCACCCTCACAAGGTAACCCTACGACCACTGTGGACACTGTAGATGCAAGGGAGGCAATTGACAGCCACCAGTGTGGCTGCTGCCTCCATGAGTTGACCCAGCTACTACTGCAGTCACTGTAGCTGTGTAGGCAGCTGCAGAGGTCACTACAGCCAAGCGGGTGGCTGCAGTCACTGCCACTACCAGCACTCCCAGACCGCCACCACCATTGTGCAACCAGCCCAACATTGCTAGAGCCACTGCTGTCAAGCGGGTTACCCACCAAATCCACTGCAACAACCACCACAAGGGTGGCCTGATACCACAGCAGCAGCCATAGCAGACACTGCAGCATGCAGGCAGATGGCCAACCACCCATCTCAATTGACAGAAAGAGGGCCACCAGTGGAGTCCAGAGAAAGAAAGCAATAGAAGAAGCAACTCCTCTCCCAGATGACTAATCATCAACCTAAAGATACTAAAATTACAGAGAAAGAAAAACCCGAGAAATTGTATGAGTCCACCAAAGGAATATAGTAACTCTCAAGAGCCAGACCCCATAGAGCAGGAAATACTTGAAATGACTGAAAAGGAATTCCAAGTAAAAATCTGAAGGAAACTCAATGAGATACAAGAAGATGCAGTTACACAATGCAATGAACTGAGCAAAACTACCCGGGATATGAAGAAGGAAATCTACTAAGAGATTAATACTTTAAAAAAGAATGTAGCAGAACTCAAGGAACTGAAGGAGTCATTCAGTGAAATAAGAAAACAGAATCAAAAGCTTAAGCAGCAGGCTAGAGCAAGCAGAAGAAACAATTTCTGATCTTGAAGACAATCTCTACAAAATAACTCAGGCAGACCAAAAAAAAACAAAAATGAGGATATTCTAAGTGATATAGCAGATAACCTTAAGTGCACGACCATCTGAATCATGGGTATTCCTGAAAGGGAGGAGAAAAGAAAAGGTACTGAGAGCATATTTAATGAAAAAATACCAGAAAATTTACCAGGTATAAGGACAGACATGGACATTCAGATTCAAGAGGTTCAAAGATCTCCAAAGCAATTCAATCCAACCTTCTCAGAGACAAACTGTAGTCAAACCCTCAAAGGCAAAAGAAAAGACAGAATCCTAAAAAAGGAAGAGAAAAGCATCACATCCCATGTAAAGGAGTCCCCACCAGATGAACAACATACGTCTCCTCAGAAATTCCACAAGCCAGAAGAGAATGGGATCATATATTCAAAATACTAAAAGGAAAAAACTGCCAGCTAAGAATACTATATCCAGCAAATCTATCATTCAGAAATAAAGGAGAAATGGTGTATTTCCCAGAGAAGCAAACACTGTGGGAGTTCACCACCACACTACCAGCCCTACAAAAAATCCTCAAGGGAGTGCCGTGTCTGGAATCCAAAAAACGATAATCCCTTCCATGAATACACAAGAAAGAACAAACCCCAAGGGTAGAACAAAAATGCAAATGAGAAACAGGAAAAAGAAACTGTGTCTTACCACTTCAGAAACCGAAATCACCAAAGAAAAACAATAAAAGGGGAGGAAAGAAACATAAGATATTCAAAGCATCCAAATTAAAATCAATAAAATGCCAGAAGTAACACAATGCCTATCAGTAACAACCCTAAATGTAAATGGATTAAATTTCCTACTCAAGAGATACAGGCTGGCTAATTGGATTAAAAAGCTAGATCCTACTCTATTCTGTTTACAAGAGACTCACCTCACCTGTAAAGACACACAGAGACTAAGAGTGAAGGTATGAAAAAAGATATACCATGGAAATGGAAATCAAAGATGAGCAGGAGTAGCTATTCTTATATTGCATCAAATAGACTTCAAACCAAAAACTATAAAAAGAGACAAAGGAGGCCACTGTATAATGATAAAGGGATCTATCCATCAAGAAGACACAACAGTCATAAATATAGATACACCCAACATCCGACCACCCAGATAGATAAAGCAAATGCTATTAGACTTAAGGAAAGAGATAGACCCCAACATGATAACAGAAGGGGACTTTAACACCCCTCTCTCAACATTGCACAGATCATCTAGGCAACAAATCAACAGAGAAACACAGGATTTAAACCACACTTTAGGCCACATGGACTCGGTAGATATCTACAGAACATTTAATCCAACAACTACAGGGTATACATTCTTCTCACCAGTTCATAGAACATTCTCCAGGAGATACCACATGCAAGCTCACAACTCAAGCCCCAACAAATCTGAAACAACTGAAATCATATCCAGTATGTTTTCAGACCACAATGGATTAAAACTAGAAATGAACAACAAGCAAAACTCTGGAAACTATGCAAACACATGGAAATTCAACATGCTCTTCAACTACATATGGGGCTAAGAAGAAATTGAACAGCATATCTAAAAATGTCTAGAAACTAATGAAAATAATGAAACAACATACCAACACATGTGGGATGCTGTGAAAGTAGTTCTAAGATGAAAGTTTGTTGCATTAAATACTTACATCAAAAAAATAGAAACATTTAAAATAAACAAACTAACAGAACACCTCAAAGAGAAAAACGGGAACCAATCCAATCCCAAATGTAGCAGATGGAAAGAAATAATAAAGATCAGAGCAAAACCAATTAAATAGAACATTCCAAAACAATACAAAAGATCAATCAAACGAAAAGTTCATTTGGGGGAAGGCAAATACAATAGACAAACTATTAGCCAGACTAACTAAGAAAAGAAGAGAGAAGACCCAAGTAAAAAAAATTAGTGATGTAAAAGGAGACATAACAACAAATACCACAGGAATACACAGAATCATTAGAGACTATTATGAACAACTATACGCCAAGAAATTTGAAAATTGGGAGGAAATTAATAAATTTCTGGACACATACAAACTACCAAGACTGATCCCAAAAGAAATAGAAAACCTGAACAGATCAGTAACAAGCAACAACACTGAAGCAGTAATCAGCAGTCTCACAGCAAAGAAAAGTTCAGGACAAGATGTCTTTACTGTTGAATTCTACCAAACATTTAAAGAGGAATTAAAACTAGTTCTTTTCAAACTATTCCAAGAAATTGAAACAGATGACATTCTCCCAGACTCATTCTATGAAGCCGGTATCACCCTGATACCAGAGCCAGACAAAGATTCAACAACAACAAAAAAGAAAACTACAGGCCAATATCCTTGATGAACATAGATGCAAAAATCCTCAACAAAATATTAGCAAACAGAAAATAGTAGCACATCATAGAAATTATATGCCGCGATGAAGTGGGATGCATCCCGGGGATGCAAGGATGGTTCAGCATATGCAAATCAATAAATGTGATACACCACATCAACAAAATCAAAGACAAAAATCATACGATTATCTTAATGGACACAGAAAAAGCATTTGACAGAATTTAACATCCCTTCATGATAAAGGTGCTCCATAAATTATGTATAGAAAGAAAGTATCTCAACATAATAAAAGCCATATATGACAAACCCTCTGCCAATATCATCCTGAATGGGAATGGGAGCAGGACAAGGATTCCCACTCCCACCACTCCTATTGATTGTAATATTAAAAGTACTGGTCAGAGCAATCGGGCAAGACAAAGAAATAAAGGACATCCAGATCGGAAAAGACAAAGTCAAATTGTCCTTGGTTGCAGATGACATGATCCATGACAAATATATAGAACAGCATAAAATCTCTACCCAAAACTCTTAGAGTTGATAAATGATTTCAGTAAAGTTGCAGGATACAAAATCAACACACACAAAATGGTAGCATTATTATACTCCAACAACGAACTAGCAGAAAAGGAAATCAAGAAAGCAAGCCCACTTACAATGGCCAAGCACAAAAATAAAATGCCTAGGAGTCAACACAACCAAGGAGGTGAAAGATCTCTACAACAAGAAGTACCAATCACTATTGAAAGAAATTAAGGACACAAAAAGTTGTAAAGGCATTCCTTGCTCCTTGATTGGAAGAATTCACATTGTGAAAATGTCCATACTATCCAAAGTGATCTACAGATTCAATGTGATCCCCCTCAAAATACCAGTGACATTCTTCACAAAACTAGTAAATCCAATCCTAAAGTTTCTATGTAACAAAAAAACAAACAAAAAAAAGACCCAGAACAGGCAAAGCAATCCTGAGCAAAAAAAAAAAAAAAAAAAAGACCCAAAAAAGGAAAAGAAACCCGGGGAAAAAAAAAAAAAAAAAAACCCAAAAGCGGCCAAAAAAACCCGGAGAAAAAAAAAAAAAAAAAAACCCAAAAGCGGCCAAAAAAACCCGGAGAAAAAAAAAAAAAAAAAAACCCAAAAGCGGCCAAAAAAACCCGGAGAAAAAAAAAAAAAAAAAAACCCAAAAGCGGCCAAAAAAACCCGGAGAAAAAAAAAAAAAAAAAAACCCAAAAGCGGCCAAAAAAACCCGGAGAAAAAAAAAAAAAAAAAAACCCAAAAGCGGCCAAAAAAACCCGGAGAAAAAAAAAAAAAAAAAAAAGCTGGATGCATAACACTACCCGACTTCATACAATGCTACAAAGTTACAGTAATGAACACAGCAAGGTAGTGGCATAAAATCAGACACTTGGACCAATGGAACAGTATAGAGAACTCAGATATCAACCCACCAACCTATAGCCAACTGATCTTTGACAAATGCAACAAGAACATACTTTGAGGAAAAGATTACCTCTTCAGTAAATGCTGCTGGGAAAACTGGACATCCATATA
>NW_007736106.1:5127-7677 GCF_000696425.1 Galeopterus variegatus
GGAACAGTATAGAGAACTCAGATATCAACCCACCAACCTATAGCCAACTGATCTTTGACAAAGGCAACAAGAACATACTTTGAGGAAAAGATTACCTCTTCAGTAAATGGTGCTGGGAAAACTGGACATCCATATGTAGAAGAATGAAACTAGAGCTGTACCTCTCGCTATATACAAAAATCAACTCAAAATGGGTTAAAGAATTATTTGCAAAGACCTGAAGCTCTAAAACTCCTAAAAGAAAACACAGGGGAAACACTTCAGAAAGTAGGACTTGGCAGTGACTTTATGAATATGACCCTCAAAGCACAGGCAACAAATGGAAAAATAAACAAATGGGATTATAGCAATCTGCAAATCCTGTGAACAGCAAAAGAAACAATTAACAGAGCAAAAACACAGCCTACAGAGTGGGAGAAAATATTTGCAGGCTATGCATCTGACAAAGGATTAATATCCAGAATATACAAGGAACTCAAACAAACTAACAGTAAAAAGACCCCTAATAACCCGATAAAAAAAATAGGCAAAGGAACTGAATAGGCATTTCTCAAAGGAAGATATACAAATGTCCAACAGATACTTGAAAAGATGCTCAACATCACTCAGCATCAGGGAAATGCAAATCAAAATCACATTATGATGCCATCTCACCCCAGTTAGATTATTTATCATCAAAAAGACAGAACAACAAATGCTGGCAAGGATGCAGACAAAGGGGAACCCTCCTACACTGTTGGTGGGATTGTAAATTGGTGCAGCCATTTTGGAAAATGGTATGCAGTTTCCTTAAACAACTTCAGATAGAATTACCATTCGATCCAGCAATTCCATTGCTGGGTATTATACCCAAAGGAATGGAAAGCATCATGTCGAAGAGATACCTACACCCCCATGTCTATTGCTCTATTTACAATAGCCAAGAGTTGGAATGAACCTACATGTCCTTCTTCAGACTACTGGATAAGGGAAATGTGGTATCTATACACAATGGAACATTACTCTGCCACAGGAAAGAATGAAATATTGCCACTTGTTGCAACATGGATGAACTTATAGAAGTTCATATTAGGTGAAATAAGCCAGGCTCTGAAAGAGAAATACCATATATTCTCACTCAGAAATGGGAGCTGGAGATACAACAATCACAATGATACATCGAATTTTCAAAATGAGAACTGAGGTTACTAGAAGTGGGAAGGGGGAGGGAGGAATTGGTAGAGGGCCACAAATAGCAATGACAGTGTATATTGTTGAATATAATAATTATTCTGATTTGAGCATCACATATTGCACACGAGTATTGATATTCAACTCTGTACCCCACAGATATGTACAATCGACTTTGTTACAATAAAAATAAATAAGTAAAAAGAAACTAGAGAAAGAGGAGTGAAATAAACCCAAAGCTTGCAGAAGAAAAGAAATAATGAATGTAAATCAGAAATCAATTAAAAATAGAAAATCAGTACAGGAAAACAGTAAAATAAAAAGATGATTCTTTGAGAAAATTGATAAAACTGACAAAATTCTAGCAAGAATAACAATGAAAAAAAGGGAGAAGACACAAATTAATAATGTTAGGAGTGAAACAGAGGCTACCACTATGCACCAGGCAGATGTTATAAAGATAACGAGGGGAACACTACGAACAACTCTACACACATAAATTTTACAACTTACAAAAATACAAAAAGCAGAAACTACAACAACTCCCTCAATAGGATATAGATACTTTGAGTAGCCCTACGAATATGAAGGTAATCAAATTTGTTGTTCAAAAGATCCCCAAAGAAGAAAACTCCAGGCATCGATAGCATCACTGGTGAAATTTTAACAAACATTTGAATAAGAATTAACACCAACTTTACACAATCTCTTTCAGAAAATATAAGAGGAGGGACCACTTCCCAAGTCTTTCTAATGAAGTCAGTACAAGTTGAGTGTCCCTCATCTGAAACCCTTGTTTCGAACTTTGGATTTTGGAATGTTTACAGAATACTTACTCGTTGAGCATCCCTAATCTGAAAATTCTAAATCCAAAATGCTTCAATGAGCATTTCTTTTGAGTGTGATGTCAGCACTCAAAAAGTTTTGGATTTTGGAGCATTTTGGATTTTTGATTTTGAATTATGATGCTTGGATTATTATGAAACCAAATCCAACATACAGAGTACAAAAAGATAATATAACACACCAATACCACCTGTTTATATAGATGCAAAATTCTTAAGAACACACTTGCAAATAGAATTAAGCTACACACAGACACACACACACACACACAATTATACACCATGACCAAGTGGAGTTTACCCCGTAAAAGCAAAGGTGCTTCCATGTCATCTGCCATATTAACAGGCTAAAAAGAATTGTATGATCATATTGATGTAGAATGAGCATTGGACAAAATTCAACAGCCATTCATGATTTTTTTTTTAAAAAAACCCAGATAATTAAGAATCAAATAAATTTCTGACAATTTTTAAAGAATATCTACAAAAAAAATCGTACAATTAACATCATATTTATTTTTATTTATTTATTTAT
>NW_007736106.1:8602-9691 GCF_000696425.1 Galeopterus variegatus
GAAGAAATAAAATTGTCACTATTTGCAGAAGACATGATTGTTAATGTAGAAAAACCCCAAGGAATTTATACAAAAATTTCCAGAATTAAGAGTTCAGCAACATTGCATAATAGATGATCAACACATGAAAATCAATTTTACTTCTATATAGTAAAAAATGATCTCATGGAAAAATTGAGTCAAAGAAGAAATCAAAAAGGAAATTTAAACTTTCCTGGAGATTTAAACAATGAAAATGAAAAGAAAACATACCAGAACCTATGGAATATAGCAAAAGCACTTCTAAGAGGGAAGTTTATAGCGATAAATGCCTATATCAAAAAAGAAGAAAGACTTTAAATAAACAACCTAACATTATGACTCAATGAGCTGAGAGAACAAGAATAAACCGAACCCCAAATCAGTACAGGGAGAGAAATAACAAAGATCAGAACAGAAATAAATGAATCAGAGATTGAAAAAATCATACAAAAGATCGATGAAACAAAGGGTTGGTTTTTCAAAAAGATAAACAAAATTGATAAACCTTTAGCTAGACTAATGAAGAGAAAAAGAGAGAAGATTCAAATTAATAAAATCAGAAATGGAAAAGGAGGAATTACAGCTGATACCACAGAAATACAAAGATCATAAGAGACTACTATAAACAACTATATAAACTGGAAAACCTGGAAGAAATGGCTAAATTCCTAGATACATATAACTCACTAAGGTTGTATCATGAAGTAGAAAACCTAAACGGACCAATAACAAGTAATGAGATTGAAGCAATACCAGAAAATCTCCCAACAAAGAAAACCCCAGGACCAGATGGCTTCATGTCAGAATTCCACCAAACATTTAAAGAACAACTAATACCAAATCTTCTCAAACTCTTTTAGAAAAATTAAAGAGGAGGGAACACTTTCAAACTCATTCTATGAGGCCAGCATTACCCTCATACCAAAACTGGAAAAAGATACAATGAGGCAAGAAAACTACAGATCAACATCTCCAATGAACACACATGTTGCCCTCAATGAAATACTAGCAAAAAGAATCCAACAGCACATTAAAAAGATTATTCACCATGATCAAGGGGGATTCATC
>NW_007736106.1:10572-17495 GCF_000696425.1 Galeopterus variegatus
AGCAAAAAGAATCCAACAGCACATTAAAAAGATTATTCACCATGATCAAGGGGGATTCATCCCAGGGATGCAAAGATGGTTCAACATACACAAATCAATAAACGTGATACATCACATCAACAGAATGAAGGGGAAAACAATACGATCATTTCAATAGATGCAGAAAAAGCATTTGATAAAATCCAACACCCTTCATTATAAAAACACTCAACAAACTAGGCACAGAAGGAATGTACCTCAACATAATAAAGGCCATATATGACAAACCCACAGCTAACGTCATACTGGAAGGACAAAAATGGGAGGCTTTTCCTCTAAGATCTGGAACAAGACATAGTTGCCCACTGTCCCCACTCTTACTCAACATAATTCTGGAATTTCGAGCCAGTGTAATAAGGCAAGAGAAAGCAATAAAGGGAATCTAAATTGAAAAGCAGGAAGTCAAACTATCCCTATTTGCAGATTACATAGTCATATATGTAGAAAACCCTAAAGACTCTGATGGTGATTGATTGAATTGTGTTCCCCAAGGTTCATTTATTGGAAGCTTAATCTCTGTAGTAAGCATTGAGGGCGGGAAATCCTGTTATGGTAATTGAAAGGTGGTGCCTTAAATAGGTAATTAGATTGTAGGACCATGCCATAGTGAATGAATTAAAAATGGTGGTCAGGGGCATGGTTCAGAGGGCTTTACAAGAAGAGAGAGGAGAGTCTGTCCCTCTCTGCTCTCTCTGCTTCCGCTCTCTTGCGATGTGATACCCTGCCATCACTGTTGCCACCACCAAGACCTTCACCAGCTGTGTCCCTGGATTTTGGACTTCCCAGCCTCAGAAACCATAAGCAATAAATTTCATTTTCTTTATAAATCACCCAGTCTCAGGTATTCTGCTTTAGCAACATGAAAATTGACTAATACAGAAAATTGGTACCATAGAAGTTGGGTTTTGCTTATAACAAATGCTTGAAAATGTAGCAGCAGCTTTGGAATTCGGTGTTGATGAGAGGCTGGAAGAATTTGAAGGAGTAGTCTAGAAAAAGCGTACCTGCTGGTAGAGTAGAAGATAAGAAAACCAAAGAAAGTTTTAGAGACTGGGTAAATGGTGGTGAGCAGAATGCTTATGGAAATATGGACTGTAAATACCATTCCAAAGAGGTCTCAGATAGGAATAAGAAGAAGTCTTCTGGAAACTGGGGCTATGAACTGCCAAGGAACTTGGCTATGAATTTGCTATGAACTGCCAAGGAACTTGGCTATGAATTTGCTATGAACTGCCAAGGAACTTGGCTGCATTGTCATAGGACTTTGTGGAAGTTGGAACTTAAGAGTTGTGAAACAGAGAATTTGGTGGAAGAAATTCCTAAGCATCAAAGCATTGAGGGGGCCGGCCCGGTGGCGCACTGCTACAGTGCGCTGCTTGGGAAGCACGGCGGCGCTCCCGCTGAGGGTTCGGATCCCACATACAGGCCGGCTGCTCACTGGCTGAGCGAGGAGCGGGGGCAACACCAAGGGTTGCGATCCCGTTGCTGGTCCCAGTCCAGTACGGGCGTGACACTGAGGGTTGCGATCTGTTGCCAGTAACGAAAAAAAAGACAAAAAAAAAAACAACAAAAAAACAAAAACAGCATTGAGGAAGCTGCATGGCTATTTGCAACAGCCCACGCTGAGTTATGGCAGAAAAGGGATGAGGTAAAGCCAGAATTTATCATTCAAAAGAAAGCAGAGGGTAAAAAATTGGAAAACTTTCAGCCTGGCTACAAAAGCAAGGGTATAGCCCTGGGGCCCTTTGCTAAGGAGATGAGTACAGAAAAAAGGGATTATGAAGAGAAGGGGGAAAAGACCTTGAGGGAATGTTAGAGATCTTGGAGTCTGAGTCTTCCATGACAGGCCCAGAGGGCTAGGGAGGCAGAATGGTCTTGGGGAACAGGCCTGAGATGCCCTCCATGGGCTCGCTGCCCAGGGCCACCTCGGGATGCTACTTCCCACAACCCTGTGGCTCCAGCCTTGGCTAAATTGTCCCCAGGCATGGCTGGACCCACAGCTTTGAAAGGTACAAGCTGGAAGCCTTGGTGGTGTCCACATGGTGTTAGGTCTGCAGGCTCACGGAATGCCAGTGCTGTGAAGGCTTGGAAACCTCCACGCCAATTTCAAAGGATGTATGAAGAAACCATGGGGCCCAGGAAGATATTTGTCACAGGGGCCCATTCACCACATAGAGTCTTTGCTAGAGCAATGCTGAGCAGAGGTGTAGGGTCAGAGCTCCAGCAGAAAAACCCCATCAGTGCCATGCGTAGTGGAACTGTGAGAATCTCCATGGGACTGCCGTGGAGACCCCAGACCTGTGGAGCTACCAGAGTGGAAGAGCATCCTGGGAAAGTTGAAGTGTAGCCTGAAACCGGGAAAGCCATAGGAGCACAGCTGCCCAAGGACCCAACTCCCACACCAGTGTGCAGAGGACGTGGAACATAGAGTCAAGGTACATGACTCACCAGATTTGAGATTTACTACCTGCCCTGCTGGCTTTTGGACTTCTTTAGGACCTGTTACCCCTTTCTTTTGGCCTATTTCTCCTGTTTTGAATGGGAAGATGTACCTTATGCTTGCCCCACCATTGTATCTTGGAAGTAGATGAGTTGTTTTGAATTTGCAAATGAGACTTTGAACTTTGGAGTTCTGAGTTGAAACAAGTTAAGTCTATGGGGATGGAATGAATGCATTTACCTGTGAGAAGGACGTCAACGTTGGGGGCCAGGGACAGAATGCTATGGGGTGATTGAATTGAATCTCCCAAGGTTCATTTATTGGAAGCTTAATTCCCGCTGTAACTGTTGAGGGTGGGAAGTCCTTTTATGGTAATTGAAAGATGGTGCCTTGAATAGGTGATTAGCTTGTAGGACCATGCCATAGTGAATGAATTACAAATGGTGGATGAGAACATGGTTCAGAGGGTGTTAAAAGAAGAGAGAGGAGAGTCTGTCTCGCTCTACTCTCTCTGCTTCCGCTCTCTTGCGATGTGATACCCTGCCATCACTGTTGCCACCACCAAGACCTTCACCAGCTGTATTCCCTGGACATTGGTCTTCCCAGGCTCAGAACCCATAAGCAACAAACTTCATTTTCTTTTTAAATCACCTAGTTCCAGGTATTTCGTTATAAGCAACAGAAACAGACTAATACAGACGCCTTCAAAAAAATCACTAGAACTAAAAAGTGAATTCAGAATTGTGGCAGGATACAAAATCAACACACAATAATCAGTAGCCTTCCAATATGCCAATAATGAAATAGGTGTAGAAGAATTCAAGAAAGTAATTCCATTCACAGTAGTTACTGAAAGAAATGAAATACCTAGGAGAAGATTTAACCAAGGAAGTGAAAGACATCTACAATGAGAGTTATAAAACATCAGTTAAAAAACCNATTTCTCCTGTTTTGAATGGGAAGATGTACCTTATGCTTGCCCCACCATTGTATCTTGGAATTAGATGAGTTGTTTTGAATTTGCAGATGGGACTTTGAACTTTGGAGTTCTGAGTTGAAACAAGTTAAGTCTATGGGGATGGAATGAATGCATTTACCTGTGAGAAGGACGTCAACGTTGGGGGCCAGGGACAGAATGCTATGGGGTGATTGAATTGAATCTCCCAAGGTTCATTTATTGGAAGCTTAATTCCCGCTGTAACTGTTGAGGGTGGGAAGTCCTTTTATGGTAATTGAAAGATGGTGCCCTGAATAGGTGATTAGATTGTAGGACCATGCCATAGTGAATGAATTACAAATGGTGGATGAGAACATGGTTCAGAGGGTGTTAAAAGAAGAGAGAGGAGAGTCGTTAAAAGGAGAGGTGAGTCTGTCTCGCTCTACTCTCTCTGCTTCCGCTCTCTTGCGATGTGATACCCTGCCATCACTGTTGTCACCACCAAGACCTTCACCAGCTGTATTCCCTGGACATTGGTCTTCCCAGGCTCAGAACCCATAAGCAACAAACTTCATTTTCTTTTTAAATCACCCAGTTCCAGGTATTTCGTTATAAGCAACAGAAACAGACTAATACAGACGCCTTCAAAAAAATCACTAGAACTAAAAAGTGAATTCAGAATTGTGGCAAGATACAAAATCAACACACAATAATCAGTAGCCTTCCAATATGCCAATAATGAAAAAGGTATAGAGGAAATCAAGAAAGTAATTCCATTCACAGTAGTTACTGAAAGAAATGAAATACCTAGGAGAATATTTAACCAAGGAAGTGAAAGACATCTACAATGAGAGTTATAAAACATCAGTTAAAAAACCAAATAGGTAAGGACACAAATAAATCGAAAGATACCTCATGTTCTTGGGTTGGAAGAATTAACATTATCAAAATGTCTATATTACCCAATGCTATCTACAAATTCAACTCAATCTACATCAAAATATCAATGACATTCTTTTCAGAAATAGAAAAAAGATCTTAAAACTTGTATGGAAGCACAAAAGACTCCATATAGTTAATGAAATGTTGAACAAAAGGACAAAGTTGGAGGCATCACCCTTCGTGACTTCAAAACCTATTATAATGTTATAGTAACCAAAACAGCATGGTACTGCTATAAAAATAAACACAAAGACCAGTGGAACAGAATAGAGAACCCAGAAATGACCCCAAGCACTTACAGTCAACTGACTTTCAACAAAAGTGCCAAGAATATACAGTCGGGAAAGGACAGCCTCTTTAGTAAATGGTACTGGGAAAACCGGATATCCACACGCAGAAGATTGAAACTAGACCTTTGTGTCTCACCATACTCAAAACTAAACTCAAAATGGATTAAAGACCTAAATTTAAAGCCCAAAACTATGAAACTCCTAGAAGAAAGCATAGGGCAAATCCTACATAAAATGGAAGTGGGCAGCCCTTTTTTGAACAAGATTACAGTGGCACAGACAACTAAAGCAAAAGTACATAAATGGGCTACATCAAACTGAAAAGCTTCTGCACAGCAAGGGACACTATGAACTAAGTGAAGAAACAATCTCCAGAATAGGAGAAAATGTTTGCAAACTACACATCAGACATGGGCTAATATACAGAATATATAAGGAACTCAATTCAACAGGAGAAAAAAATTATAACCCAATTAAAAAATGGGCAGAGGATCTGAACAGACATTCCTCAAAAGAAGACATAAAATGGCCAACAAGCACAAGAAAAACAGCTCAAAATCACTAATCATCGGGGTAATGCAAATTTAAACTGCAGTGAGATATCATCTCACCCCAGTTAGAATGGCTATTACCAACAAGACAGAAAATAACAAATGCTGACAAGGATGCANAGAAAATGTTTGCAAACTACACATCAGACATGGGCTAATATACAGAATATATAAGGAACTCAATTCAACAGGAGAAAAAAATTATAACCCAATTAAAAAATGGGCAGAGGATCTGAACAGACATTCCTCAAAAGAAGACATAAAATGGCCAACAAGCACAAGAAAAACAGCTCAAAATCACTAATCATCGGGGTAATGCAAATTTAAACTGCAGTGAGATATCATCTCACCCCAGTTAGAATGGCTATTACCAACAAGACAGAAAATAACAAATGCTGACAAGGATGCAGAGAAAAGGGAACTGTCCTTCATTGTTGGTGAGAATGTAAATTGGTACAGCCATTTTGTAAACAGTATGGAGTTTCCTCAGGGAACTAAACATAAATATGCATTATGACCCTGCTATCCCACTACTGGGTATATACTAATGGAAATGAAATCAATATATAAAAAAGACGCCTCCTCCCATGTTCATCATGATGCTCTTCACAATAGACAAGAGATGGAATCAACATAAATGCCCATCAATGGGTAAATGGATGAAAAAAACCCAACAACTATGGTATATATGCACAATGGAATACTATTCAGCTACAAAAAGAAATGATATCCTATCATTTGTAGCAACATAGATGGAACTGGAAACTGTCATGTTAAGTGAAGTAAGTCAGGCCAGAAAGATAAATACTGTGTGATATCATTCATATTTGGAACTTTTTACAAAAGTAGTTCTCATAGAATTAGAGAGTAGAATAATGGTCACCAGAGAGCAGGAGGGAAGGTGGGTGGGTAGGTGGAGAAGTGGTGGACTAATTGATACGAAACTATGCTATCTACCCTAAGTGAATCATTGTGCAGTATATGCATGTATTGAAACAACACACTGTACCCCACAAATAGGTGCAAGTAAATGTTAAAAAAAGACAGAAAATACAGTAGCATTTATAATCACTCACAAGCTGAAATAGAGTCAGGCATCACTTAATGATGGGTATAAGTTCTGAGAAATGCATCATCCGGCAATTTTGTCATTTTGAGAATATTGCAGACTGTACTTACTCAAACCTATATGGTATTGCCTACCACACACCTAGGCTATATGTTGTAGCCACCGTCACACATGCAGCCCACCATTGACTGAAATGCCATTACATGGTGCACGACTGTACTTACATGTAAACCTGAGAAAACATGTACCAGACTTGTATGTGAAAACCACAGAACTCTGATGAAAGAAATAAAAGGAGCTCTAAATATGAGTAGATGGGGAGACATACGATGTTCATGGATTAGAAGACCCAACATAGTAATGACATCAATTCTCACCAAATTGGTATACCGGTTTAACGAAATTCATTTCAGAATCCCAGCAGGATAATTTTGTAGATACATTCAAGATAATTTGAAATTTTATATTGAAAGGCAAAGGAACTAGAATGGCTAAATTAATTTTTAAAAAGAAGTATGAAGTGGTAGGAATCATTCTACCTGTTTCATGACTTATTATACAGCTAAAATAATTAAGACTGTGATATTGGTGGAGGGATAGATACATAAAACATTGGAAGATAATATATAGCTTAAAATTGTCCACACCAGTACAG
>NW_007736106.1:18495-20793 GCF_000696425.1 Galeopterus variegatus
GGTATAAGTTCTGAGAAATGCATCATCCGGCAATTTTGTCATTTTGAGAATATTGCAGACTGTACTTACTCAAACCTATATGGTATTGCCTACCACACACCTAGGCTATATGTTGTAGCCACCGTCACACATGCAGCCCACCATTGACTGAAATGCCATTACATGGTGCACGACTGTACTTACATGTAAACCTGAGAAAACATGTACCAGACTTGTATGTGAAAACCACAGAACTCTGATGAAAGAAATAAAAGGAGCTCTAAATATGAGTAGATGGGGAGACATACGATGTTCATGGATTAGAAGACCCAACATAGTAATGACATCAATTCTCACCAAATTGGTATACCGGTTTAACGAAATTCATTTCAGAATCCCAGCAGGATAATTTTGTAGATACATTCAAGATAATTTGAAATTTTATATTGAAAGGCAAAGGAACTAGAATGGCTAAATTAATTTTTAAAAAGAAGTATGAAGTGGTAGGAATCATTCTACCTGTTTCATGACTTATTATACAGCTAAAATAATTAAGACTGTGAAATTAGTGGAGGGATAGATACATAAAACATTGGAACATAATGTATAACTTAAAATTGTCCACACCAGTGCAGCCAACTAATTTTAATCTGAGAAGAACAGATACTACACTTGATCATAGCCAAAAATCTGAGAAGTGACACAGCTAACTATTTTTTTTTTTTTTTGTGACTGGTAAGGGGATCGCAAGCCTTGGTGTGGTGNAGAGAAAATACAGACGGCAAATAAGCACATAAAAAATTCAACAATCTTAGCCATTAAAGAAATGAGAATTAAAACAACAATGAGACTTCACTACATACCTATCAGAATGGATAGAATAAACAACAGTGATAACACTAAATGTTGGTGTGAATGCAGGGAAACTGGCTCTATCCTACACCACTGATAGGCATGTAAAATGGTCCAGCTACTCTGGAAAATTGTTTGGTAGTTTCTTTCATAAACTAAACATTCAATTAACATGGGATCTATAAATTATAGTCCTGGGCATTCTTTCCAGAGAAATAAAAACTTATGTTAACACAAAAATCTGTACACAATTGTTCTTGTCAACTTTGTTTGTAATAGTGAAAAACTGGAAACAACTGAAATATCCCCCAACAGGCGAATGGTTTAAAAAAACTGTGGAACCTCCATACCATGGAATGCTACACAGCAGTAAAGTGGGACAAACTACTGATACAATCAACAACTTGGGTGAATCTTTAGGGNTGGTATACCGGTTTAACGAAATTCATTTCAGAATCCCAGCAGGATAATTTTGTAGATACATGCAAGATAATTTGAAATTTTATATTGAAAGGCAAAGGAACTAGAATGGCTAAATTAATTTTTAAAAAGAAGTATGAAATGGTAGGAATCATTCTACCTGTTTCATGACTTATTATACAGCTAAAATAATTAAGACTGTGATATTGGTGGAGGGATAGATACATAAAACATTGGAAGATAATATATAACTTAAAATTGTCCACACCAGTACAGCCAACTAATTTTAATCTGAGAAGAACAGATACTACACTTGATCCTAGCCAAAAATCTGAGAAGTGACACAGCTAACTATTTTTTTTTTTGTGACTGGTAAGGGGATCGCAAGCCTTGGTGTGGTGTCACCCGCACTGCGCTCAGCCAGTGAGCGCACCGGCCATTCCTATATAGGATCTGAACCCGCGGCGTGAGAGTTGCTGTGCTCCCAGTGCCGCACTCTCCCGAGTGTGCCATGGGGTCGGCCCCACAGCCAACTAATTTTGACAAAGGTACATAAACAATTCAATGGTGAAAGTATAGTCTTTTCAATAATGGTGCTAGACCAATTGGATATCCATAGGCCAAAAAATAAAACAAACAAGCAAACAAACAAAAAAAACCCCCAAAACCCTCCATCTAAACCTCACACCTACAAAACGTAACTTAAAATGGATCATAGGTTTAAATGTAAAACATAAACTGAAACTTACAGCTTGGTGAAGAGTTGTTAGATATAATGCTAATAAACTAAATCAAAATTTAAAATATTTGCTCTGTGAAAGACCTTTTAAAGAGAATGAAAAGACAAGTTACAGACTGGAAGAAAATATTCACAAACCAAATATCCTCCAAAGAATATGTTTTTTAAAACTCTCAAAACTTAGTAGTGAGAAATGAAGCAATCCAATTACAAAACGGGCAAAAGACATAAACAAGTATTTCACTATAGAGAAAATACAGACGGCAAATAAGCACATAAAAAATTCAACAATCTTAGCCATTAAAGAA
>NW_007736106.1:21297-68652 GCF_000696425.1 Galeopterus variegatus
ACACAGCAGTAAAGTGGGACAAACTACTGATACAATCAACAACTTGGGTGAATCTTTAGGGCATTGCTTGGAGTTAATAAGCCAATCTGAGAAGGTTACATACTGTGTTATTTCATTTATATCACATTCCTAAGATGACAAAATTATGGAGATGGAAAAACGATTAAAGGTTGTCAGGTTTAGGGACCACAGGAGTGGAGGTAGGGGGATAGAGCGTGGGTGTGACTATAAGGGGATAGCAATAGGGAAATGTTTGTTGGGATAGGATAGTTCTGTATCGTGCATGGCGGTGGTTACATGTGATAAAATGACGTAAAACTATATACACACATCGTATCTATGCCACTTTCTTGGTTTTGACATTGTACTATGTATATTTAAGTAGTGATTGCTTGGAGTTAATAAGCCAATCTGAGAAGGTTACATACTGTGTTATTTCATTTATATCACATTCCTAAGATGACAAAATTATGTAGATGGAAAAATGATTAAAGGTTGTCAGGTTTAGGGACCACAGGAGTGGGGGTAGGGGGATAGAGCGTGGGTGTGACTATAAGGGGATAGCAATAGGGAAATGTTTGTTGGGATAGGATAGTTCTGTATCGTGCGTGGCGGTGGTTACATGTGATAAAATGACATAAAACTACACACACATCGTATCTATGCCACTTTCTTGGTTTTGACATTGTACTATGTATATTTAAGTAGTGATCATTGGGAAAAATTACGTGAAGAGTACATAGCGTCTCTCTGTATTACCTTTGCAACTTCCAGTGCACTGGTAATTATTTCAAAAATAAAACATTTAAAAACCGTATTTTACAGTTTTCTATGTCTTTACTATTCCTCTACGACATAATTCACAATGTTTGTAATACCTTAAATTCCTATGGACAAATCCTACTCTCTCAAACCTCTCCATCATTTTTGAGTATTCAAGGTGATTCATATTGTTCTCAATTTAAGTAAGTGGTGATGAGTAGAACATCTTGTACTTAAATCTGTGCTGATAACCAGAATTACTTATGAGGCAAAGATTTCAGGAGGTTAAGTGGCACTTTCAAAGTGCCTGTGTATTTCAGGGATTTCAATGAAATATTAACAAATGGCTTTTACTGAAGTTGCTCCAATATAGGGTCCTATGCATATATACGGTGATGCAGTGCTCTTTACCCAAATGAATTTCTCCACAAAGTATTTTTAATTACATTGTGTCTGTGTTCATTCAACTGACTGAAACTATTTGGTTACTCATATTCTTTAGTTCAGGCTTTAAAAATATTATTACACAAGAGCCGGTACTTTGTTGTAGACAAACAACAACTCATAATAAGGAGATATAAAAATGATCATAATTCCAGCAAACACAGATATGTGACTGAAGTTTAATCTGGGAGCATCCCTTTCTATTTCATAAATTTTGTGTAAACCTATGTAGGCGTTTATGTATATTTTTACTAATATATAAGCATACCAAATATTTGCCTTTTATCACCAAACAATATGTCTTCAGCATTTATGTGCCTTTAAATTTTGTTCTGCTTTTTCCTGTTTAGGGACAGAATTCCACTTAATTTAATGCATAGATCCCAATTTCTGTAACTAATTTTTAGTTTTTAAATCATTTCACTTTATAGCTTGTTCAATCAAAACCTCTGGGACTCTGTGTAACCAGATCTGTATTTATCTGTTGGATTATTTCCTGACAAAACCTTCAAAAGTGTCATTTTGCTGCCAAAATTTCCTCTACACGGGGCTGTTCTCATGTATGCTCTCACCCACAGCATAAGAGTTTACCTTCCCAACCTAACCCACATTTAACATATTTGAATTTTCAGTCCCACCTGAATAGAATTCAAGAAAGCCTCCCATGACAGGGGATCCAGGCAGAGGCCCTGGGATGCCGTCCCACCTCCTGAGAAAAAGGCAAGAGGGCCTCCTGTGACTGGGGACCCAGGTGGAGGCACTGGGCTGCCTGCCACTGACGCACCAGAAGGCAAGAGCATGCCAGAAACAGCACTTCCCTATAGGTGGTCGACCACAGCCACCGCCACTGCTACTGCCACCACAATGATGGCTCACCATCACAGTAGCAGCCAGGACCACCATGCAGGAAAAGAAAGGAAAAGGCATTGAAAACCTACTCAATGAAATAATAATGGAAAAATTACCAAGTATAGGGAGAGACACAGACCTTCAGATCCAGGAGGCTCAAAGATCCCCAAAGAGATTCAATCCAAAGGATCCTCTCTGAAACACTGAGGAAAGTGGAGTTGGTTTGGTCAGGCCCTCTCGCCTCATATCTGGCTGGGTATGATTCAGTACATCCATTGTAAACGAGTTACATAAGAGTAGAATTAGTGTGCATGCTCGCCTGTGTACCCCTTGGCTTGTTGCCGCTATTTCTGTATTTTCCGTGTGGAAATCAGTGACTCCGAACCACTGGTCGGCAGAGCTCACGTCTAAAAATAAAGCACGTCTACTTTACCGGTGACTACTTGGTTTTTCTTTTGCTTACCTGACTCAGGACTTGCACAGGGAGGGGTAGAAGTATCTGTGATCTGGCCTGGTAATTGGTGAAGCTCTGGCAAGATGAGCATATAAGGGAGCCATGAGCCCCTTGGGAGTGGAAGGAGATGTGGCTGCCCTCAAGCATGTTGTACATAGTGGCAGCATTCCTGTGGACTTTGGCTTCACTGGAAACATGTGACCAAATGGATGGGTCCCTCGAGAACACAGATAAAGCTCCCAAGGTATTGAGGTCCATGGTGAAAGATGAGCCATCCTGGAGAATGGCTGGCCAGATGGGCTTGTTGTGGTTTGCTTTATTGCTAGCCAATATGGACTGGGAAGTCCATGGGGCAGTATGGCAAAAGGCAGACATGCTAGAGAGTGAAGTACAGCAACTTGTCATCCCTATTCCTGAAGCTGAGGATGATGACGACGACTCTGAGGGTCAGTTTGGAGAAGCTGTGTGTCTCCTTGCATGACCTGTTGTACATCAAAAACAGGCAAACCCCTAGCTGCTTGGCTTCTACAGTTGTGGTACCTAGGGGTGGATAGTAAATGTACAGTGTGTGTTAGCATTAATGGACACAACACAGAATGTAGCCTGGTAAGTGGCAACCTAGAAAGTTTCCAGGGGCCACAGTGAATGTTGATGGTTATGGAGGACAGGCTATTACAGTCAAAGCTGTGTCTTTGCTGCTGAGCATTGAATGATGGCTTCCTGGTGTATATACTCTGTATGTATCTCTTGTATCCTGTGGAGTATACTTACATTTATAAAGCAAATATACTTCACAGGGCCTAGTTTCTTGTAGTGTCAGGTTTAGCTAACTTCTTAAAAGTACATATAAAATGTTAACCTTACAAAAAGACAGGAAAATTTCCCCAGGCTATAGTCTCTGTTGTAAGATAAAGAGTTGTAACACAGCAAGGTTGCTGGCCACAGGACAGACAAGTTACTGATTTATATGTAATGATACTGGGAAATTGTTGCAAGAAGAGAGAATGTTTGCTAAGATCAAGCTTTTATTGGTGGATTGACTTAACCTCTTGCAACTTGCATTATGGAATGTCACCTTGCTTGTTTGACTGAATGTTACCAGCCTATATTGTTAAATTATAACCGCACCTATGTTCTCTTCCTGTAACTTCCTGGTCTGGAGAATAAATGTGGGATGAGAACCCCAATTCATGGTTAATTTCCCAAGAAAGGAATGCCTCACTCTTGAGGGTTCCAGGATATTAACCCCTTTGGGGCTTCTTACTGCTCAGAAGAGATGGGCTTTGAGTGATCCTTTTGCAGCTCCATCACCCAGGGAAACAGGGGTGACAAATTTGTGGGAAGCAAAGCAACAGTATCTGAATACATCTTGGGAATAGATGAATACAACTTGTCCTTTATGGGTTACACCTGCGAACAATGGTTGGAGAATTCCAGCTGTGGATACAGACAGTACCCTGTGCTGTGGGTACATGTCAAGCATGATCCACAGGTGTCTGGTCAATATGAAACAGTACCGCCTACCAGGAAGGCATGCAGAGATAGGTGCCACTATCTTGGAGTCGGAGAAGATTAGCATTATTCATCATATACCTAGTCCTTTTAATGCCCTGGTATGGCCAGTGAAAAAACCTGATGGCACCTGGAGGATGACTGTGGGCTATTGAGAACAAAGTACTGCTTCCTTTACATGCAGCTGTGCCTTCAGTTCATGACTTGACAGATCTGCTGATGACTCAGCTAGTAACTTATCTTTATGTACTGGACCTTGCAAATGCTTTTTTTGTTTTTTAATCCCAATCTTAGCTGATAGCCAAGATCAGTTTGCCTTCACCTGGGAGGGAAGGTACTGGACTTTTCAAGTGTCACCCTAAGTCTACCTGCATAACCCAACCATCTGTCATGGTTTCGTGGCTGGGGACCTAGCCAGGTGGACTAGGCCGAGCATGGTTTCAATGTATCATTATATAGATGATGTCTTAATAATCTTTGATTCTCTTGCAGATTTAACCAAGGAAGCTTCAGCACTGCTAGGTCATTTCAAATAATATGAGTGGGCCATATATAAGGGTCTTACCTTTGGATATGTACTTGGAAATATCAGCAGTGACTGGTAGGTCACTGACCCCTGTGGGGACAAGCCGTGTGGCAAGGGTTATGGGAATTAGGACATGAAAAGGAAGTAACTCTTTTCCATGCCACAGGACATTTCCCCTCAGCCAGTCCAAACAATGATGAAGCTGATGCACTGGCTAAGGTAAGATGCTGGAGAGAGCTCCAGCAGCTGATGTAGCTGGGTGGCTACATTGGAGAATGCAGCATACTGGCTGCAAGACCCTGTGGTCTGTGGCCCACCAGGTGCTGCATAACCCCGAGAAAGAATGCCCCCGGTGGGCAGATGTACTCTTGATGGCTCACCAAGTTCCACATACAGATAGGCAGAAAACCCAAGAGCAGGATGTTCATAACATGCTGGCAGGTGGATCTTGTGGGATCACTGCCAAAGTCAGAGAACTACAGGTATATCTTCACAGCCATTGATACAGCTACTGGTTTTCTGTTTGTATGGTCTAGTAAGTCCTCAGACCAGGTAAGCACTGTTAAGGTGTTGAATAGCCTTACACCCATGTGTGGTCAACCCCTGGTCATAGAGAGTGATAATGGAACCCAGTTTACTGGACATGAAGTACAGAAGTGGGCTTCCCAGGTGTCTATTCAGTGGAAATTACATGTGCCTTATCATTCCCAGGCAGTGAGAATGATTGAACGGTACAATGGCCTTCTGAAAAACGGACTAAGGCTGTCCACCCAACCCCATCCCTAAAGGGGTAGATGCAGCAGTTATAGCCAACAGTCAGAATCTTAAATGAGAGGCCCTGCAAGGATGGGCCCTTTCTGGTGGAGGCTCTGTTGCATAGAGCCACAGCACCTGTTCCTTCAATCATTCATCCAGGATGGTAAACTGGCATGTATTCTGCCAGAGGGATGAGAATTCCTTCTATTGGTGCCAATAACTTTTTTTTGTCCCTTTTCCGATAGTACTGTCACTGCAGGCCCAGAATCAACTGGACATATACATATGTTTGTGTGGCTAGTGTGCCAGTTTGCTGAATATGTACCAAGATTCCTACGAGTGTGGCTGCAGAAGTCCTGTGAAAAATCACCTCAATGATGGCTCCTAACTGGACATGTGTATGGGTGTGGATTTTGAGGCTAATAGTTGAAATGACAGAGCTATGGGGCAAGCCTCAAGGTGTATTAAGCATACAATAAGTACAGAGGTTATAAAGATGCAAGGGTCAGTCATCCTCACTAAGAGAACACTGTGGAAGATCACAGATGTATAGATTGTAAGGTGAGAGACCCTGAAGGGGTGGAGTGTGAGGAAAGTGGAGTTGGCTTAGTCAAGCTCTCTTGCCTCATATCCAGCTGGGTATGATTCAGCACATCCATTGTAAACAAGTTACATAAGAGTATAGTTAGTGCTTCTGCACACCTGTGTTCCCCGTGGCTCATTACTGCTATTTGTGTATTTTTGGTATGGAAGCCAGCAGCTCTGAACCACTGGTTGACAGAGGACACATCAAAAAATAATGGATTTCCATTTTTCCGGTGGCTACTTGGTTTTTCTTTTGCTTACCTGACTCAGGACCTGCACAGGACAAGTCAAAAGGATTTGTGATCCAGCCCAACAGACACATCGTAAATCCAGCAAAGCTCAAAGATAAAGAAAGAATTGTAAAAGGAACAAAATAAAAGTATCAAGTCACCTACAAGGAGCCCCCATCAGAAGAACAGCAGACTTCTCAACAGAAACTCTACAGGACAGAGGAGAATGGGATGATATATTCAAACAATAAAAGAAAAAAACTGCCAGCCAAGAATTCTATACCCACTAAGGCTACATTCACAAATAGGGTAGAAATAGTGTATTTCTCAGACAAACAAAACCTGTGGGAGTTCATCACCATACAGCCAGCCCTGCAAGAAACCCTCAAGGGATTCCTGCATCTGGAATCTGAAAAACAATTATCACTATCATGAATACACAAGAAAGAACAAAACCCACTGGTAAAACAAAAATGCAAACAAGAAAGAGATAGAAGCTAAATCATCCCACCTTGAATTCCCAACTAACATTAAAGAGAAATAAAAGAGGAGATAATGATCAAAAGATATTTAAACCAGCTAAACAAGAAGCAGTTAAATGACAGGAATTAAGCAACACCTGTTAATAACTATCCTAAATGTGAATGGACTAAACTCCCCATTCAAAAGACACAGACAGACGGATTGGATTAAAAAGCTAGACCCAAGTATATGCTGTCTTCAAGAGACCCCCCTCACCAGTAGAGACACACATAGACTAAAAACGAAGGGATAGAAAAAGATATACCATGCAAATGGAACCAAAACCGAGCAAGAGTAGCTATTCTTATATCAGACAAAATAGACTTTACACCAAAAAACATAAAAACACACAAAGAAGGCCACTATGTAATGACCAAGGGAACTATCCAGCAAGAAGACATAACAATCATAAACATGTATGCACCCAATACTGGAGCACACAGCTATATAAAGCAAACACTCTTAGACCTAAAGAAAGAAATAGGACCTAATACATTAACATTGGGTCATCTGAACACCCCTCTCTCAGTATGGGACAGATCTTCCAGGCAACAAGTCAACAAAGAGACAAAGGATTTAATCTACACCCTAGACCAACTGGACCTGGCAGGTATATAGGGAACATTTTACCCAACAACTAAAGAATCCATTTTCTTCTGATCAGCTCATGGTACATTCTGCAGGATAGACCACAAATTAGGTCATAAATCTAGTCTCAGCAAATTTTAAAAAATTGAAATCATTCCAACTATCTGTTCAGACAACAATGGACTAAAATTGGAAATAAACAATAAGCAAAACTCTGGAAGCTATACAAATACATGGATACTAATTCTCCTCAAACTATTCCAAACAATTGAAACAGAAGCTACTCTCCCGAACTTACTCTATGATGTCAACATATCTCTGATACCAAAACCACATAAGGACACAATAAGAATGAAAATGACAGGACAATATCCTTGATGAAATCCTCAACAGAATATTAGCAATCAGAATACAGCAACGTATTTAAAAAATTATACACTCTATGGGCTGGCCCGGTGGCGCACTCGGTAGAGTGCGGCGCTTGGGAGTGCAGCGGCGCTCCCGCCGAGGGTTCAGATCCCATATAGAGACCGGTCTGCTCACTGGTTGAGCAAGGTGCGGGCGCGACACCGAGGGTCGCGATCCCATTGCCGGTCATGGTACGGGCTCGACACCGAGGGTTGCGATCCTGTTACCAGTCACGAAAAAAGACAAAAAGGGGAAAAAAAAATTATACACTCTGATTAAGTGGGATTCATTCCAGGGATGAAAGGATGGTTCACATATAAAAGTCAATAAATGTGATATATCACATCAACAAACTCAAGGACAAAGACTATATGATTACCTCAATAGATGTCGAAAAACCACTTGAAAAAATTCAACATTGCTTCGTGATAAAGACTCTCAACAAATTAGGTATAGAAGGAAATTATCTCAACACAATTAAAGCCATTTATGACAAGCCCACTTCCATTATCATTCTGAATGGGGAAAAACTAAGGGCCTTTCCCTTAAGAACAGGAAGAAGGCAATGATGCCCACTCTCAGCATTTGTATTTAACATAGTACTGTAAGTACTAGCCAGAGCAATCAGGCAAAAGAAAGAAATAAAGGGAATCCAATTGGAAAAGCTGAAGTCAAACATTCTCTATTTGCAGATGACATTATACTATATCTAGAAAAACCTAAAGACTCTATCAAGAAAGTCCTAGAGCTGGTTAATAACTTAGAAACGTTGCAGGATACAAAATAAATGCCCCCAAATCCATTGCATTTATATCCCTAATAATGAACTAACAGAAAGAGAAATAAAGAAAGTAAGCCCATTTATAATTGTCACACACACACAAAATGACTAGGGATCAATTTAACCGAGGAGGTGAAAGACCTCTACAATAAGAACTACAAACCACCTCTGAAAGAAATTAAAGAAGACACAAAAAGATGGAAAGATATTCTATGATCTTGGATTGGAAGAATTAACATTGTGAAAATGTCTATACTACCTAAAGTGATCTACATATTCAATGCAATCCCCATCAAACTACCAATAACATTCTTCACAGAAATGGAAAAAACAATCTTACCTTTCATATGGAAAAGCAAAAGATCCTGAATAGCCAAAGCAATCCTGAGCCAAAAAAAATAAAGCAGGAGGCACAACACTACCTGACTTCAAATTACACTACAAGACTATTGTAACCAAAACAGCATGGTACTGGTATAAAAATAGACATTCAGAACAGTGGAGTAGAATTGAGAACCCAGAAATCACCCCTCAGGCTTATAGCCATCTGATATTGGACAAAGGCAACAAAACTCTACATTGGGGCAAAGACTGCCTTTTCAACAAGTGGTGCTGGGAAAACTGGATATCCATATGCAGAAGAATGAAACTAGATATGCATCTCTCACCATACACTAAAATCAACTCAAAATGGATTAAAGACTTAAGTGTAAGAAACTGTAACATTACTAAGGCAAAAAATAGGTGAAACACTTAGGCAACTAGCTCTGGGCACTTTATGAACATGAGACTGAAAGCATAAGCAGCAAATGAAAAAATAAATAAATGGGACTATATCAAACTAAAAACCTTCTGCACAGGAAAGGAAACAGTCAATCGTGTGAAATGACAGCCTACAGAGTAGGAGAAAATCTTTGCTGGCATCCAACAAGGGATTAATATACATAATATACAAGGAACTCAAGCAATTATACATTAAAAAACCAAATAACCCAATGAAAAAAATGGGCAAAGGAGCTGAATAGACATTTTTCAAAGGAGGACATACAATGGCCAATAGGTACATGAAAAAATGGTCAGCATCACTAGTCATCAGGGAAATGCAAATTAAAACTACATTGAGATTCCACCTCATCCCAGCTAGACTGGCTATAATAAAAAAGATGGTGAATAACAAACGCTGGTGAGGGTGTGGAGAGAAGAGAACACTCCTATACTGTTGATGGGGCTGTAAATTAGTACAGCCACAATGGAAAACAGTATGGAGGTTTCTCAAAAAACTACAGATAGATCTTCCATATGACCCAGTGATCCCACTTCTGGGTGTATTCCCAGAGGAACGGAAATCATCGTGTTGAAAGGATACCTTCACTCCCATGTTCATCACAGCTCTGTTTACAATAGCCAAGAGATGGAACCAACCTGAATGTCCAAGATTTATTTTCTTTCTTTTTCTCATTTTCATTTTTGTTCTATCACTGGATTTTGTTCTTTCTTGTGTATTCACGGTAGTGATTATCATTTTTTTATTCCAGATGCAGGACTCCCTTTTTAATTTATTGTAGGACTGGTCATGTGGTGGTGAACTATTGTAGTTTTTGTTTGTTTGTTTGTTTGTTTGTTTGTCTGAGACATACACTATTTCTCCTTCATTTCTGGTAGATATCCTTGCTGGGTATAGTATTCTTGGTTACTAGCTGTCTTGGATTTTCTTCATTTTAAAAAATTATTTTATTGTTTTGCTTGTCCACCTGAATTATTTTGAAAAGACTGTCTTTGAGATCAGAAATTCTTCTACTTGTCTAGCCTGCTGCTTAAGCTCTCGCTTGTGTTTTTTATTTCATAGAATGACTCCTTCAGTTCCTTGAATTCTGCTACATTCTTTTTTAAGGTATTAATCTCTTTGTAAATTTCCCCCTTCACATCCTGGTTTATTTTGTACAGTTCTTTGTGTTATCTAATTCATCTTGTAACTCATTGAGTGTTCTCAAGATTTTTACTCAGAATTCCTTTTCAGTGATTTCCATGGTCTGGTACTTGAGTTATTATTACTTTGGTGGACTCATAACAGTTGCTTCTTTTATTACTCTCCTTCCCTGGACTCTGCTGGTGGCCCTTCTTGTATCAATGTAGTTGAGTGGTCTATGGTCAACCTGTACAGTGGCCTTGGCTGCTGCAGCTGCTGATGTGGTAGCAGGCCACCTTTGCAGTGGTGTTGGTTGTGAAGGTTGCTGGTGGGCTGCCTGTGTTGCAGTGGTGGCTCCAGCAGTGGTGGGTTACTTGCATGATGATGGAGGCTGCCTGGTGGTTGTGGTAACTGCAGCAGTAGTGGTTGCAGCAGCTGCCCACTTGGCTACAATGTCCACAGCAGCATCCCACACAGCTACAGTCTCTAGGGCAGCAGTGGGGTTACCTCATGCTGGCAGCAGCATCATCAGTGACTGCAGCTGCCTCCTTGGTGTCTGCAGTGTCCATGGTGGCAATGGGGTTACCTCATGTTGGTAGCAGCAGTACTGGTGGCTGTATCTGGCTCCCTTTCATCTGTAGTATCTGAAGCAGCAGCAGGGTTACCTCATGGAGGTAGCAGGGATGTCAGTGACTGCAACTGCCTCCCCATGTTTTCAGTCTCTGAAGCAGCAGTGGGGTTACTTTGTGGGGGTCACAGGGGTTCCATTGGCTGCAACTGCCTCCCTCTTGTCTGTGGTGTCCACAGGAACAGTAGGAATACCTTCTGGAGGAGGTAGTGGTGCCAGTGGCTGCAAATGTCTCCCTCGTGTCTGTGGGGTCTGCTGCAGTAGCCGTGTTACGTTGTGGAGGCCATACTGGTGCTGGCAGCTGCAACAGCCTCTGTCATGTTTACCTTGTCCACAGTGGCAGTAGGGTTATCTCGTGGGGACAGGCAGTGGTGACGGTAGCTGCAACTACCTCCTTTGCATCTACGGTTTCCTCCTTTGCAACTACCCCCCTTGCATAGTGGGGTTATTTTGTGGCAGTGGCAACAGTGTCAGTGTTGCAACTGCCTGCCTGGTGTCTGCGATGTCCATGGCTGTGTCCTTGTCAGCAGTAGGGTTGCCTTATGGGAGTGGCAGTGGTGCCAAGCAGCTGAAAATGTCTCCCTGGTGTCTGCAGCACCCTTGGTTGTTTCCTTAGGAGTAGCTGGTTTACCTTGTGGCAGCAGCATCAGTGCTAGCAGCACCAGCCATCTCCCTTATATCGGCAGTGTCCTTGGCAGCAGTGGGTTTAACTTGCAGTGGTGGCAATGGCATCAGTTGTTGCAGCCACCTCCTTCACACCTATGGAGTCCATGGCTGCAATGACAGCCACTTGCAGGACTGGTACTCTTCCAAGAGCTTCTCTGTGATGGGCAATGATTTTGGGACTAGATAATGTCTCTGGTGACTGTAGAGGCAGTGGCAGTTGGCCTGTTTTGATATTCCTCTGTGGGAGAAATGTGCCCTGGGCACCTCTAGTCTGCCATCTTCCCAAAAGTCCTTGCTGAATTTTTAATCATACAACTTGATAATATTATCAAGAGCCATAATATTTCAAAGTCAACTGTCTGCCATTCTCCTTTGTATGTGTATATGACAATCTATTTTTTGACACCTAAACTTTCTTCATTCTCCTTGAAGAGTGAACGTAATTAGATTTTTCAGTAAGAAGTACATAGTTGTCTATGATGAACATTGGGGAACAGTCTAAACCCATCTCTCTTATTTCTTTTTTTCCCACTTCCTCTTTTTTCCCTTCTCATGAGAAACATTAAAGATTAAATAATCAAAAAATCATTCAGCCATTATGTATGCACTCTGAGAATGTCTACTCCAGATAAACAGTAAAATTTAAAAGAAATGTTATTAAATTATATTTTGGGGGGAGGACACAGAAATAATATATTTTCATAATAGCCTCTGTTACTATAGCTAGGAGATAATAACAAACTAATTGATGATTCAGTCTTTAGAAATTAGTTTACCATATAAAAAATGTTAAAACCATATTTTGGTTTGTTCAAGACTAGAGTTAAATCTTTCATTCAAACTTCCTACATTTACTAAATTAGTTTATGAGGTAAATAATATTCCTCTTTTTCCATAACTTGTTTAAAAATTTAAAAATATATATGCATAAAATTGTATTCAACAAAATGGAATGATGTAATGATTATTTTTTAGGGGAGGTTAATTTTATGAAATTCTTAAAATGCTTCCAGTTATGAAGATTCAATGTGCTAGGAAAATTGTAATTTTTAAATCCTTAACGAACTTTAAGACCATAGACCTCTTTGGATGCCTATACTGTTCCTAAAAACTTGAAATATACAACTTACTGGTCACTGAGCATAATTTTAATATACTATTATTTCAAAGTGTTAACAAAATTTGCAAATGCTTTTGGATTATTATAAATATATGTTTATTTTTGATTCATCACAGTTGTTAGAAATTATGAAATAGCGCTTATGGAAAAGGAAGCAGTTTTTGATTTTCTGTCCTTTAGTTTTCTCTTGCATCTACAGAAAGAATAAATTGGTTACTTTGGCTATGTTAACAATTAATATAAACAGTAAATTATTTCATCAGCACATGAATCATTCTCCAGGATTGACCACATGTTAGGCCACAAATCAAATCTCAACAAATTTTAAAAGATTGAAATCATATCAAGTACTTTTTCAGACCACAGTAGAATAAAACTAGAAATCAATAAAAAGCAAACCTTTGGAAACTATCAGAATACATACAAGTTAAACAATATGCTCCTGAATGACCAATGGGTCCAATGAAATAAAGGAGAAAAATAAAAAAAATTGAAACAAGTGAAAATAGAAGCACATCATACCAAAACCTATTGGATACTGCAAAAGAAATACTAAGAGGGAAAATTATGGCAATAAGAGCATACATTAAAAAAAATGAAAAATCTCAAATAAATGACCTAAAATTACACCTCAGTAACCAGAAAATCAAAAACAACCCAACCCCCAAATTAGTAGGAGCAGAAATAAATGAAATAGAGACCAAAAAATGATACTAAATATCAATGGGGAAAGTTGGTTTTTTTGAGAAGATAAAAAAAATTGAAAAACCATTAGCTAGACTAACTGAGAAAAGAAGAGAGAACACCCAAATAATAAATCAGAAATGAAAAAGGAGACATTGCAACCAATACCTCAGAAATATACAGAATAATTAGAGAATATTATGAACAACTATATGCCAACAAATTTGAAAATCTATAGTAAATGAATAAATTTCTGGACACATACAAACTACCAAGAGTGAACCAAGAAGAAATAGAAAACCTTAACAAACTAATAATGAGCAAGGAGATTGAATCAGTAATCTGCAGTCTCTGAACAAGGAAAATCCCAGAAGTGATGGCCTCACTGCTGAATTCTACCAAACTTTTAAAGAAAATTTAATAACAATTATTCTCAAACTATTCCAAGAAATGGAAGCAGAGGGTATTCTCCACAACTCATTCCATGAGGTCAGCATCACTTTGATAACAAAACCAGGCAAAGATACAACAAAAGACAAAAACTATCAGCCAATATCCTTGGTGAAATTAGATGTGAAAATACTTAACTAGCAAACAGAATCCAATAGCTCATCAAAAAGATTATACACCATGGTCAAGTGGGATTTATCCTGGGGATGCAGGGATGGTTCAACATATTCAATTCAATAATTGTGATACAACACATCAACAAAATCAAGGATGAAAACCATACGATTATCTGAATAGACTCAGAATAAGGTTCTGATAAAATTCAACAGCTCTTCATGATAAAGACTTTCAGCAAATTAGTTACAGAAGGAAAATATCTCAATACAATAAAAGCCATATAGGATAAATCCACAGCTAACATCATCCTTAATAGGGAAAAGTTGAAAGCTTTTCATCTAAGAAAAGGAACAAGACAAGGAAGCCCACTCTCACCACTCCCATTTAACATAGTACTGGAAGTTCTAGCCAGAGCAATTAGGCAAGAGAAAGGAATAAAGGGCATCCAAATTGAAAAAGAGGAAGTCAGATTGTCCATTTGCAGGTGACATGATCTTATATATAGAAATACCTAAAGACTTCACCAAAAAACTCTTAGAGCTAATACATGAATTCAGTAAAGTTGCAGAATACAAAATCAATATACAAAAATCAGTAGCATTTTTATACACCACCAACAAACTTGCAGTAAAAGAAATCAAGAAAGCAAGTGCATTTACAATAGCTACCAAAAACATAAATCCCAAGAAATAAATTTAACCAAGGATGTGAAAGATCTCTACAATGAAAACTACAAAACACCAATCAAAGAAATGAAAACAAATACAAAAAAATGGAAAGATATTCTACGCTCATGTACTGGTAGAATTAATGTTGAGAAAACGACCATACTACCTGATGTGATGTACAGATTCAAAACAATTCCTATGAAAATACCAATGACATTATTCACAGAGATAGAAAAAACAATCCTAACATTCACATGGAACAACAAAAGACCTCTAATAGCCAAAACAATCCTGAGCAAAAAGAATGAAGCAGGAAGCATTTCACTACCTGACTTCAAATTATACTACAAAGTGATAGTAACCAAAACAGCATGGTACTGGCCTAAAAACAGGCACATGGACCACAGGAACAGAACAGAAACCCAGAAATCAGCCCACGTACATACAGCCAACAAATCTTTGACAAAGGCATAAAAGCATACATTGGGAAAGGACAGCCTCTTCAATAAATGATGCTGAGAAAATGAGATGTCCACATGTAGAAGAATGAAACTAGACCCCCTAACTCTCAGTATATAAAAAGATCAACTCAAAATGGATTAAGGACTTAAATATGAAACCTGAAACTATAAAACTCCTAGAAGAAAACATAGGAGAAACACTTCAAGAAGTAGCACTGGGCAAAGACTTTATGAATGTGACCCCAAAAGCACAGGCAACACAAGGAAAACTAAACAAATATGCTTATATCAAGCTAAAAAGCTTCTTCACAGCAAAGGAAACAATCAACAGAGCAAAAAGACAATCTGAAAAATGGGAGAAATGTCTACAAACTACACATCTGACAAAGGACTAATATTCAGAGTATACAAGGAACTCAAACAACTTAAGAGTAAAAAAAATAAATAACCCAATTAAGAAATGGGCAAGGGACCTGTGTTGACATTTCTCAAAGGAAGACATACAAATGGAAAACAAGTATATGAAAAAAAGCATAACATCACTAATCATCAGAGAAATGGAAATTAAAACTACGCTGAGATATCATCTCACCCCAGTTAGACTGGCTATTACCAAAAAGACAAAAAATAACAAATGCTGGCCAGGCTATGGAGAAAGGGGAACCCTTATACATTGTTGATGGGATTGTAAATTAGTACAGCCAGTATAGAAAACAGTGTAGGGCTTTCTCAAACAACTACAAGTAGAACTACCACATGACCAAGCAATCCTACTACTGGGTATATACCCAAAGAAATGGAAATCATCATGTTGAAGGAATGCCTGCACTCCAATGTTTATCACAGCTCTTTCCACAATAGTCAAGATATGGAACCAACCTAAAAGTCCATTGACAGATGATTGGATAAAGATAATGTGGTGTATATTCACAGTGGAATACTGCTCAGACATAGAAAAGAGTGAAATTCTGCCATTCACAGCAGTATGGATGAGCTTGTAGAAAATTATGTTAAGTGAAATAAGCCAGGCACAGAAAGAGAAATAATGCATGTTCTCACTCATATGTAGGAGATAAGAAAGAAAGAAAAGAAAACAAATAAATAATAATAATAATATATTGAACTGTTAAAAGGAGAGAGAAGCACTATGGTTACTAGAAGTGGGAAAGGGGAGGGGATAGTGAGATGGTGGTTAATAGACACAAAATTACAGCTAGACAGGAAAAATAAGTTCTATTGGTGTAGAATCGACCCAGGAATATATAATTAAAAGTGATTTACTGAATTTTATCAAACTACTAGAAAAGAGGAGATCAAATGTTCACATCACAAAGAAATGATTAAGTTTTGCAATGATGAATATGTTACTTATCCTGATTAGATCATCACACATTGTGCACATGCATAAATCTGTATCCCATAAATACGCACAATCAATGTTTCAATAAAAATATTTAAAACAATGTAAATTTATCCTCAAGGCATACATATGAAATAGGTACCATTATTATCTCTATTTTACAGAAAATAAACTAAGAGAGTTACTTTGAACTGGAGAGTTCAAGTGGTTTACAAAGCTAGAAAACAGTGGAGTTGGCAATCCAACCAAGAACTAGCTTCCAAACTCTCCCTCATAGCTTTATCCTGTATATGAGAAAGAATCACCTTGTAATATAACATTTTGTAATTTACACTGTTTTATATGCAGTACTTATTAAAATTGGTTTTCATAAAAACTCAAAAAAACAGTTAATCATACTAGGTACAATAATTTCAGAAAAATACAAAAAATTATACAAAATAGAGTAGAGGCAAATGGCAATCTAGAGGTGCCCAAGGAGTGTCCTTCCCACAGAAAAAGACCAGAACAAGGAATGTACAGCTAAGCACTGAAGAGAGCAGCAGTGGGAGAGTGTGGGAGTGCATCAGGAGTCCAGCGATGACCCTGTGGAGTGCAAAAGCCCAGGAGCGTGGCATAGAGAGCAGAAAGAGAGCTTTGGCTGCCACATCACTGACACCAGATCAACACAGGAGGAATTTTCCCTTGCAACGAAAAGAATCTGATCAGCCATGAGCACTTCCTAGCAGTGGTCCTCCTCTTGGTTATGCCCCAACCTACCACTGCCACTGCCACAGTTGCCAGCACCATTGTCCAGTCCCAGAGCTGTTGCCTGTCTCCCCACATAGCAGTTCATCTTGCTCCCTGCCACAACCACCCATTGAGGGTCTCCTCACATCTCTCACCAGCTGCCACTCACATCTGCTGCAGCTCCCTACCTCGTAGATCTTGCCATGTGTCACCGCTGGCTGGCCACAGCTGCTACAGCTGCCACAGCCACCACAGCTGTCCATTGAGCAACTCCCACCACCCACCACTGCCCAGCAGCCACAGCCCCCCACCACATGGCTTTCACCATCCACCAGCCACAATCACCACAGCCACCCACTGCATGGCTCCCACCGCCTGCCACACATGCTGGCAGTGGCTGCCACTGCCCTTGCTGACCATGTGACTGCATTGACACAGGGAACATCGTGAGTCGAGCCACCAGAAAGAGGTGAGTGAGCACATCACCGCAACCTAGTGGCCCAACCTTCAGGGGGAATTACAATGCTCCCACAGTCATGCACACAGTGGTGGAAACTACTTGTGCAGCCCACATGACTTCCTTTACCTGGGGAGGGACATGATGAGTGCAGAAACTCAGGATAGCCAAATAGAGTATGTAAGAAAATTCCCAGCCACCACCCACCCATCCCCCAACCAAGAGAAGCAAGGACCAGGAGGAGTGTCTGCCTGTAGGAAAAATAAAGGGAAACCCTGCCCAGGTTCACCTATTCAAGCTAAGGAGCTTTGGTATATCCCAGTAAACATATCAGGGTAATGGCACACTAGTGGGGTGCCTACAAGTCTGTCCAGGATCACCCACCTCAGCCAAGGAGCAACAGGGTATCTTGCCCACATCCTCGATGACCCAATATAATGTCATTCACTTCAGCAAGAAATCACTGAGTGCCCTACTGCCTAGGGCATGGAGGCACTCACATGCAACTCTGACATTGAATACAGCCAAAGTAACCACACAGAGACTACCATACTGCAGCTGCCTGGAACAATACTAAAACAACCTACCCAACAGTCAATACAAAACACATCTACAGGAGGGAGTCTCTCTCCTCAAAAGCCACTTCAGTGTAATAGAGAAAGCAATTGGTTGCCAGATAATCAGACATCAATGTAAGGATACTAGACATATGAATGAAACTAGAAAATATGACACCATGAAAGAAACACAATAATTAAAGTACCCACTCATAAGTGGGAGCTAAAAAATAAATAAATAAATACTAAAAAGAAAGAAATATATAACAATCACAATAATTCATTGAACTTCCAAAAGGAGAGAACAGAACTGAGGCCACCAGTGGTAGGAAAGTGGGAAGGGAAGTGCGGGTTAGTGAGAAATTGGTAAAGGGCCACAAAAAATTATTATAGTGTGTAATGTTGAATGTACAAATTATCCTGATTTGAGCATAACATATTGCACACAGGTATTGATATTCAATGCTGTACCCCACAGATATGTATGTTTCAATAAATAAAATAATAATTGTCAAAAAAAATCTCCAAATTACAATTAAGTTAAAACAGTCATGACTGATTTTGTTGTTAAATTTAATATAAAAAATAACAAAAATCAAAGGGAATTTAACTTCCTAGGTTAGTCATACACAATTAAAATATGCTAATATAAATATCTTTCAATGACTGAATATTTTTCAAGTTAAAAGAAACATATTCATATTTAAGCACAAAGACTGATAGAATAATATTCTATTCAAAAAAATGTTACCAGGATTCTAGATTTACAAAGCATTTTGCCCTTTGTCTGAATGGGCACTAAGGGTACTTACTCAATTACATAGAAATTATTAGAGGCCTATTGCTTATTTCAGTAAACAAGACATATTTCCCTTGTCTAAGAATTATAATGGCAATAGCAAAATATGTAAAAACTTCAACTAATTTAGGTGTACAATCTCTACTAAACTTAATGGTTTTCCATGCCATATAAATTCTTTCAGAAGAACAAACGAAAGCTCACCAATTTTTAGCTAGACACCTAACCTCTTATGGTGGCTTTTCCCTTCACACATCACTGTCTATTGCTATAACATTTCAAACCCAGCTACCCACATTCCTTTACCTGAAAAAGAAATAACCCATGATTTCTTACCTCTATTATGAGACTAGCCAAAACCTACACAGATGTTCTAGGGACTCCCTGGAACAACTCTGCTTTACTTATATTTGTAAATGGTTAATAAATAAAAAAATAAAACTAAAAATTGTCAGAAAAGATATGCTATCATAGACTTAAATTAACCCTTAAAATATAAGCTTCTCACAGAAATTAAGCTGTTCATATGGGTAAATTAATTGCCCTCACCTGGACTTACCAACTGACAAAAGATGAACAAATAAATATTATATTGATTGTTATATATGCTTTTTATATTCTATGACTTCAGAATCCTTTGGAAACAAAAAGTTTTCCTGAGCTTGACAGGAATCCCTGTTTTACAAGATTGAAGGCAAATTAAGGAGCTTTTGGATTTCTTGCCTTTATTTAAGGAAACATCTATATTAAAAATAAGAGATCATTAAAAGTGCAGAAACTCAAAAGTGAAATCCTTGGAAGAATTCAAAGAAGCTACTATTAATTGTTAGAAACAGGCCCTTGGTTCAAAAAATAAAAAGGAACAAGAAAGAAAAAAGACAAGACAGAAAGAAAAAATTAAGATAATATTGTGTACTTTGAGGATGGCTGACTTGTAGCACCATAGCATTTAAAATGGAGTTTAGCAAAATATCTTCCTGATAGTACCCTCAATTGCACAGACAAATTGGCCACAATATTAAACCATCACTGGTGGGTTATATTTAAAGTATTGCTGAGGATGTTTCCAAAACACATCCTACCTGCCAACAACTAAATTTGGTAAAACTGTGAAGGTGGGATATAAGTAGTTTCCAAAAATTCTGTGGTTGTCTGAACATCTCCAAATTAATTACACACAAATGTCTCCTGCAATGGGCTATGAGGCTCAGGGTCCTAGGCAGGAGTTAAGGGCAGCTCCCTCCACCTGGAAGCATGCAAGAGAGCATGCTCAGAGCCCTAGGAAGGAGCCAAGGGCAGCATCCTCTACCTGGAAGCAGGCAAGAGAGCATGCCAAAAACCCACTTCCTCACAGGTGGCCCACCACAGCCACAGCCACAGCCATGAAAGTGGCTGAATGCCACAGCAGTAGCCACAGCCACCATTCAGGCAGCTGGCCAGACACTTGACTACATTGACACAAGGAGAATCACCAGCAGAGAATGAAAACAGAAGAGGATGTCCCTCTTCTCAAAGCCCACTCCAGAGTAATAGAAGAAGTAACTATTCCCTCAGATGACGAGACATGAATGTAGAGATACTAGAAATACAAAAACAGAAAATATGACACCACTAAAAGAATATAGTAACTCTCAAATACCAGATCCTATAGAGCAGGAAACCCTTGAAATGACTGAAAAGGAATTCTGAGCAACAACATTAAGGAAACTTATTGAGATATAAGGAGACTCAGTTAGACAACAATGAAATGAGAAAAGAAATCCAAGATATGAAGGAGAAAACTTATAAAGAGATTTATACCTTAAAAAAGAATATAGCAGAACTAATGGAACTGAAAGATTCATTCAACAAAATAAAAAACACAATGAATAGCTTAAGTAGCAGGCTAGAGCAAGCAGAAGAAAGAATTTCTGATCTTGAAGATAGTTTTTTCTAAATTACCCAGGGAGACCAAAAAAAAAAAAGAAAAGAAATTTAAAAAATGAAGAAAATCTAAGAGAGCTAGCAGAAAACCTTTAGCACACAACATCTGAATCATGGGTGTTCCAGAAGGGGAGGAGAAAGGAAAAGGCATGGGAAACATATTTGATGAAATAATAATGAAAAACTTCCCAGGTATAGGTAGAGACACAGATCTTCAGATCCAGGAGGATCAAAGATCCCTAAACAAATTCAACCCAAAAAGATCCTCTCCAAGACACATTACAGTCAAATTGGCAAAGCTCAAAGACAAAGGGAGAATATTAAAGTACACATCAAGTTGCCTATAAGGGAGCCCCCATCAGACTAACAGCAGACTTCTCACCAGAAACTCTACAGGTCAGAAGAAAATGGGATGACATGTTCAAAATACTAAAAGAAAAAAAACCCTCCTAACCAAGAATACTATACCCAGCAAGGCTATCCTTCAGAAATGAGGGTAAAATCATCTTTCCAGACAGACAAAAGCTGTGGGAGTTCACCACCACACGACCAGCCCTACAAGAAATTAAAAAGGTGGTCCTTGGGCATAGAGGCAGCCACACTGGAACAGGTATGTGCCACCGTGGGACTCCCAGCCCACGCTAGCCTGTGCCACCCAGAGAGGCCCGAGAGCTGCTGGGCCCACAGGCCCTGAGCCACCCATGCTGAAACAGGTAGGCACTGCCATGGGACTCCCAGCCCAGGCCAGTCTGCACCACCCAGAGAGGCCCGAGAGATGCTAGGCCCACAGGCCCTGAGCCACCTGCACAGGAACAGACAGGTGCTGTGCTGTGGGAACCCCACCCCAGGCAAGTCTACATGGCCAAGAAAGGCCCGGCAGCCACCAGTCCCACAGGCCCCAAGCCACCCACACCAGAACAAGTAGGCGCTGTCACAGGACTCCTAGTCCAGGCCAGTCTGCACCGCTCTGAGAGGCCCAAGAGCTGGCAGGCTCAGAGTCTCTGAGCCACCCATGCCTGAACAGGCAGGCGCTGCTGCGGGACTCCCACCATACGCCAGTCTGCATCACCCACAGAGGCCCAAGTGATGTCAGGCCAACAGGCCCCGAGGCAGCTATGCCGGAACACGTAGGCACTGCCACAGGACTCCCAGCCCAGGCCAGTCTGTGCCACCCAGAGAGGCCAGAGAGCTGCTGGGCCCACAGTCCCCAAGCCACCCACACTGGAACAGGCAGGTGCTGTGCTGTGGGAACCCCAGCCCAGGCCAGTCCACATGGCCAAGAAAGGCCCAAGAGCTGCCGGGACTACAGGCCCCAAGGCACCCAAGCCAGAACAGGTAAGTGCTGCCACAGGACTACCACCCCAGGCCAGTCCAAACCACCCAGAGAGGCCCAAGAGATGTCAGGCCTACAGGTCCCAAGGCAGCTGTGCCAGAACATGTAGGCACTGCCACAGGACTCCCAGCCCAGGCCAATCTGTGCCACCCAGAGAGGCCTGAGAGCTGCTAGGCCCACAGGCCCCAAGCCACATGTGCCAGAACAGATAGGCTCTGCTGTGGGACCCCCAGCCTAGGCCAGTCTGTGCCACTGATAGAGGCCTTAGAGCCACTAGGCCCACAGGCCCTGAGCCACCCAACTCAAACAGGTAGGCACTGCCATGGGACTCCCAGCCCAGGCCAGTCCCCTTGGCCCAGAGAGGCCTGAGAGCCACTGGGCCCTCAGGACCCTGAACCACCTGTGCCAGAACAGGCAGGCACTGCACCACAGGACTCCCAGCCCAGGCCAGTCACCACAGTCCAGAGAGGCCCAAGCTGCTGGCCGGCAGTCCCTGAGGCAGCCATGCCAAATGGGCAGTCCCTGCAGGATCCTAGCCAGACATGTGTCGAAGGAGTGGACAGTGGAATCCCCTGCCACATTGAATAAACACCAAAGGAAAGATACCAGAAATATGAAAAATCAAGAAAGTATGACATCACCAAAGAAAAATAATAACTCTCAAGCTCAAGATCCTATAGAACAGGAAGTCCTTGAAATGACCAACAAGGAATTTCAAGAAATAATTCTAAGAAAACTAAATGAAATACAAGAAAACTCAGTTAGACAACACAATGAAATGAGAAAAAGTATATAGTACCTGAAAGAGGAAATATACAAAGAAATCAATTCTCTGAAAAAGAACATAGTGGAGCTTGAGAAGCTGAAGGAATCATTCAATGAAATAGAAAACACAACAGAGAGGTTAGCCAGCAGACTACAACAAGCAGAAGAGAAAATTTCTGACCTTTAAGATGGGCTGTTCAAAATAAGACAAGCAGACAAAAAAAAAAAAAAAAAGAAAAGAAAAAAAAGAAAAAGAAAAAGAATTTAAAAACTTGAAGAAAATCTAAGAGACATAACACACAACCTTAAGTGTTTAAATATCTGAATCATGGGTATTCCAGAGGGGAAGGAAAAAGGAAATGGAACTGAATACATATTCAATGAAATGATGGCAGAAAACTTCCCAGGTATACGGAAAGAAACAGATCTTCAGATTCAGGAGGCTCAAAGATCCCCAAAACTACTCAACCCAGAAAGGTCCCCTCCAAGACATGTTATAGTGAAACTGGCAAAACTCAAAGACAAAGAGAGAATCTTAAAAGCTTCAAGAGAGATGTGTCAAGTCACCTATTAAGGAGCCCCAATCAGACTGATATCAGAATTTTCGTCGGAAATCCTAAAAGCCAGAAAAGGATGGGATGATATATTCAAAATACTAAAAGACAAAAGTTTCCAGACAAGAATACTTTACCCAGCAAGGGTATTCTCCCAAAATGAATAACAAATAGTACGTTTCTAAGACAAACAAAAACTGTGGGAGTTCACTACCACACAACCAGCCTTACAAGAAATTCTCAAGGGAATACTGGGCTTGGTACCAGGAAAACAACCACCACTGCCATAAATACTCAAGAAAGAACAAAACCCATTAGTAAAATAAAAATGCTAACAATAAAGAGAAAAAAAATGTTTATTTACCACCCAAAAAACCAACAAACACAGAAGACAAACAGTAAATCAGAAAGAAAGGAAAAAAGATATTTAAGACATCCGGACAAAAATCAATACAGTGCTAGAAGTAAATCAAGACCTTTCAATAACACTCTCAATGTAAATGATTAAATACCCCACTCAGAAGACACAGACTGACCGGATTAAAAAGGTGGACCCAACTCTATGCTGCCTTCAAGAGACTTACCTCACCTGTAAAGACACACATAGATTGAGTGAAAACTTGGAAAAAGATATACCATGCAAATAGAAATGAAGAATGAGCTGGAGTAGCTATTCTTATATCAGATAAAATAGACTTTAAACCAAAACTAGAACAATGATAAAGAAGGCCACTATATAATGATAAAAGGAACTATCCGTTAAGAAGACATAACAATCATAAATATACATGCACCCAACATCAGAGCAGCCAGACTTATAAAGCAAACTCTATTAGACCTAAAGAAGGAAATAGACACTAATACCATAATAGCAGGGGACCTGAACATCCCACTATCAATACTGGATAGATCATCTAGGCAAAGAATCAGCAGAGAAACCCAAGATCTTAACAACACTCTAGGCCAATTGGACTTGGCAGATATCTACAGAACATTCCACCCAACAACCTCAGAATATTCATTCTTCTCATCAGCACATGGATCATTCTCCAGGATAGATCACATGTTAGGTCACAAATCAAGTCTCAACAAATTCAAAAAAATTGGAATTATCCCATGTATTTTTTCAGACCACAATCAGAACATTCCACCCAACAACCTCAGAATATTCATTCTTCTCATCAGCACATGGATCATTCTCCAGGATAGATCACATGTTAGGTCACAAATCAAGTCTCAACAAATTCAAAAAAATTGGAATTATCCCATGTATTTTTTCAGACCACAATGGATAAAAATTAGAAATCAATAACAAATGAAATTCTGGAAACATTAACTACCCTACCCCAATCATTATATGTATCAAAACATCGGATTGTACCCCATAAGTATGTACAATTACAATGGGTCAATTAAAATAAATTATTTAATTTTGAAAAGATATCCAAATATAGAATTGCTTCCACTTTCTGAGAATACAATCTAGAGTGAACACCTGCTTCCTTTAGATCCTCCCCCACATCACAAAAATGAAGCCCAAATCCTACAATAAGCTCTTCTCACACCCTCTTACTGAGATTATTCTCCCTGATGTATGTTATACCTGCAATGGATAATAAACCCAAGTTGTTCAACTAGAAATATGTTCTTGGTGGTCTATTACTAAGGGACATTTACATTCAAAAGCATTATTGAGAAAGATTAGGGAAAACAAAAATAAATAGAAGAATATACCATATTAATGGATTGGAAGACTTCAAATTTTAAAGATATTGATTCTTCCCAAATTGAGAAGTCACAATAAAAATGCCAAGGCTTTTGTGTGAACATTGGGAATACAATTCTAAAATTTATATAGAAACGCAATGGGGCATGAATTGTCAAGGCAGTCTTGATGAAGAACAGAGCTGGAAGACCAATTTTACCATATATTAAGACCTATTATAAAATTAGAACAATTAAGACAGTATGGTATCATTGCAAGAATAAACAGCCTGACCAATGGAACAACATGGAGAATACAGAAACAAACCCACACATATTTGATCACCTGATTTACGACAAATGTGACACTACAGTGTTATGATGAAAGGGTGATTTTTTTCAGTAATGATACTTGTTTAATTGAAGATTGGTATGGTATTTTATCATTTACCATATGGTAAAAAAGTAATGAATCATGACCTCTTACCTCACATCATACTCTAAAATAAGTTCCAGATGATTTTTATATCTCAAAATGAAAGATAAAACAGTACATCTTTTTGGAAGAAAACATAGAAAAAACCCTCTATGACCTTGGTGTAGGCAGAGATTTCCCAAAAAGATGGCCAAAAAAGCACTAACCAGAAAAGAAATTAATTGATACATTGAACTATACGATGACTAAGAAGTTCTGTTCATTGAAATAGAACATTAAGATAGTGAAAAGGCAACCCACCTATGAGAGAAGACATTTACAATACACACATTGGACAAAAGACTTGTATCCATAAAGTAGAAAAACTCTACAAGTCAGCAGGAAAAGACAGCCAGCCCAGTTGAAAAAATGTGCAAAACACTCGAACAGGCACTTCACAAAAGAGGATATCCAAATGGATGATAAACAGGTAAAAAGGAGCTTGATTTCATTTGTCATCAGTGAAAAGTAAATTAAAACCACCATACCACACCACTACACCACCCACCAAAATAGTTATGATGGAAAAGAAAGAAAATACCAAGTATTGGTTAAGATGGGGAGAAACCAGAATGTTCATTCTCTGCTTATAGGAAAACAGGTAATGGGTCATGGTATAACCATTTCTGGAAACTCCTTGATAGTAGCTGAAGGTATGCATAACCTGTAATCCAGAAATCACTTTCCTAGATATCCAGTGGAAGTGCATGCTAAAGTTTATGAAAAGATATGTACTATAACATTCATAGCAGCACTATCTTTCCAGAAACTGGAAACTACCCCAATGCCCATGAACAACAGAACAGATTAAAAAAATATTCTGACATGTTCACAAAATAGAATACTATACAGTAAGGACAATGAATGATTGACAGCTACAAGGGACAATATGAGTAAATCTCACAAACATAATATTAAGTGAAAGACTCTCGACACAAAAATAATAATACTGCATGTTTCCAATTATACAGAGTTCAAAAATAGGCAAAATGAATATATGGTGTTAAAACTTAAGATGGTGTTTACCCTTGAGGCACAGGGGGTGTTCTAATAAGTGGAAAGAGGTATAAGGCAGACTTCTGGTTGCTGGTAATGTTCTGTTTGTTGACTAGTTGCTGCTTACACAAATATGTCCAATTTGTGAAAATTTGTTGATCTTATAACCTATGCACTTTTCTACAGAAATGCAATATTTCAACAAAATTAGGGGAAAAAGAAGATTGGAAGAAATATACTAAAATACAGTAAATATCTCTGGTTTGTGGGAACATAGATATTTATAAAAATTTTTTGACATGTTCCTGTATATTCCTACTTAATAATCAGGTCATGTTATTTGAATGTGAATAAAATATTGCTTGAAAAATGAATTGAGTCTAAGTGATCATTACGATTTTAGATATAAAGGAATAAATACTATTAGCAATTTGGGTATAACTACCATGATGTTATATCCATACAACATCATCCAGGAATGAGATTTTACATATGAGGGGTCTTCAAAAAGTTCATGGAAAGATTCATATTATCTTCTAATTCCATTTTTAAACAAACTTTTCGAAGTACCCTTGTATGTGAACTTTCTGTGTATTTATACTATCCCTTTGAGTAAAAACCCTTTTTGAAAAATTTTATATATTTTCTGGGTTCATAACTCTATAATAGATGCTTATCTGCCTTCTTAAACAGAAGTTAACTTTTATTGATTAGTCTAGGTCATTAATCATTATATTATACAGTGAAGAATTTGAGGACAATTAGAACATCTAGAGCTTTCTGTGCATTTCTTTCTCTCTCTCTCTTTTTTTTTTTGCAACTGGTGAGTCAAGAGGATCATATCCTTTTGACCTTATTGTTTCAACACCACGCTCTAACCAACTGAGCTGTCCAACTAGCTATAGAGCTTTTTGTCCTTGTACCAGATGCCCTAACACAACCATAAATTTTAATTCTCTCAACTTTGAATATTGTTTCCACCTCCTTCCCTTTGAAGTGTCTACCAATTATAACTGCTTGCTGTTGTCTTTTGCTGACTTCTAGCATCTTCCATCCTTCTTAATTTTCTGCCTTTAACGTCCATTGGCCTGGGAAAATAAATGGCCAGTCTTGTTTGAAAAGTGGTTTTTAAAAAGTTAAGTACAAGTAAAGAAAAAGATCCACAACAATATGCCAGAATGCCTACAATTGAACAGAATGTCTTTTCAGAGGTAAGATGCTGCCATTCAATGTTGTTTTTCTTTATTGGATGGGGTGGAAGGGGGGTAGTAGGAAGTTCAGCTTAGGACAAACTGTGAGCTGAGTTTCAGGGGAAAAGATGTACAGTATCTGTTTTCACTTACAACTGGAGACATTAAAAATCCTTAGTTTGCCCCTAGGAAGCACCTAAGACTAGGAACATGAAGCCTTTCGGGGGAAGGGGAAAGACCAGGGAGAGGGACCTCATCAGTTGTGACATTATTCACACTTTGGTAGAAGCTCTGAAGATGGCGCACTTTCCACAAAATTCTCCCAAGGAACAATCAGCTCACAAACCACACATTTCTACCTTGTAGAATATTTGCGTAAACACTGATCTTTTTAGCCCAGTTTGACCAAATCCTTGTTCCTGAACAACCTACCTTGCTATGGCAGAAAACGCCTGGAATGTAGAAAATGTCAGAGGTGAGTGTCCGGCCCTCACGTGTGAAGATAGTGGCCTCTGATGGAATTCCAGGGCACAGGATGACTGAATTTAACAGTATTCATTACCATCAAGAATTTAAGGATTTCAATTGTGTCTGCAGATAGCAATCCTATATAAATTTCTTCTCTTCCCAATGCTCCACTGCATTCCTTGACAGCTGGGGGCTAGGACTACGGCTATGCTTCAGCCCAACTACTTTGGAAGCACTCCCAGAAAATAAAGCACCTGACCCCTCTTCATGGCCAGTGTTTGTATTATGCCTCCCCAAACACATATGTGCACTTGCAAACATACACATACATGAACAACCCCCTGAATGATCAGACCCTGTACTGGTGTAGCCATTCCCACCCTGTGGGGCCCCAACCAGTTCTGACATACTGCTAAGTGCAAAACAGGAAATCCAATTCTTCCTATCCAGTCACCTAAATCCTCATCTCTCACCCATCCTAACACACTCTGGCTCTAGCCACCCTGGCTGACTGTCTGTTATGCAAATTTATTTTGTACTTTCATGCACTTTCCTGTTGCTGTTCCCTCGGGGTAGAACACCTTTATAACACTTCCCATTCTTTTCATCACTTAGAGGTCAACTCCTTGATAACCGCCCCCAATCCAAGACACCCCAGACTAAGCTGTAATTCATTGCTTGCTCCTTCTGTGTTTGTACCATGTTAATCCGCCCTCCATTAGAGCAGTGTTTCATGTTTAATAAATAGAGCTAAATACTCCTTGAAGGTCAGATGGTGTGAGAGAAAGTACTTATGCTTGAGATTCTGACAGACCTGGGTTCACTTTTTGCAGCCTGACTTTGGACAGAAAAGTTCACCTTCCTAACCCAGTTTCTTCATATGTAAAATGAGGACCATGAAGAGTAGCTACATTATAGCTAGGCCTAAATTATTTAATATGAGGAATGTAAAAGCACCAGAATCAGTGCCTGACACATAGTAAGTATTCCATAAGGGTTAGCTTTCATTATTATTACCATTGTTTGCACCTACTCCAGAATGTAATCTCCATACGGAAAGAGATAATCATTAAGTTTGTTCTCTGATGTACCCCTAATACCCAACACTGAGCCTAGCATGTAGCATATGCTCAAGAAACATCTGTTGAGTGAGTGGGATGCATTAATAAATCCGTAAAATAATTCCCATTATCCCCCCTCCCCCTCCTCGAACGCTCTACTGCCTGTTAGCACGGTGCTTTTTACCCCACAGAAAAACTTCAAGGGGAACGTCATTGAACAATCCCCCAGACCCCTTTGCTTTATCTCTGTTACCCTCTTTCTTGAATTCTCTTTCCTAATAAGTTCTAGTTCTGCAACAACCACTTCAACCAGTCTCGCCGGCCCGTGAGGGGCGGGGGGCGGGAGTGGAAGACAGAACAGGGCGTGGCCACACGTCACAGAGCCTGACTGCGCCTGCGTAGGCTGCGGCAAACCTAAACACTGAGGCTTGCGGTCATTGCTGGCTAGTGCTTGTGGAAAAGATCGCTTTTTTCGCCAGCTCTCACTTCTTAGCCGCCCAGCTCCCCGGGTCTCGGGCTTCCACTTTGTGCCGAGACGCCACCACATCTACCGGTCTCTCTGCAACGGATCGCTGACCTCACCGTGCCCGTTCCTGTCTCCTGGAATCATGTCTCTGGTAAGCCAGAATGCGCGCTACGGCAGCGCAGAGACCACTGCAGATTACAGCGACGGCCGGGGTGAAATGCAGGCTACTAACGCCTCCGGGCCCCCCACCTCCTTGCTAGTCCCCGAGGCCCCCCGCGGCCCTCAGGAGCCAATAGACCCACAGGGTGCCAGGGCTCCCCTGGCTGCGCAGGACTCGAATGACCTCGAGATCCTGATTGACGAGCAGTCCCGACGTTTGGGGGCGCTCAAGGTCCACGACCCTCTAGAAGATAGATCGATTGCTTTGATGAATTTCATGAGAATGAAAAGTCAAACCGAGGGGTCTATCCAGCAGTCAGAGATGCTGGAGTTTCTCAGAGAATACTCAGGTCAGTTCCCTGAGATCCTTAGACGAGCCTCTGCACACCTGGATCGGGTCTATGGGTTGAACCTGAGGGTTCTTGACCCCCAGACCGACACCTACAACCTAATCAGCAAACGGGGTCCCCAGAATACTGATCGGATAGCAGAGTCCCTGGACATGCCAAAGGCAGGTCTTCTAGCCCTGGTCCTAGGCCACATTCTTCTTAATGGCAACCGAGCAAGAGAGGCCTCCATTTGGGACCTGCTGCTAAAGGCTGATGTCTTGGATGAGTCTCAGAGGATCAACAACCTTTTTGGGAACACAAGGAACCTCCTCACTACTGACTTTGTACGCATGCGCTTCTTGGAGTACTGGCCAGTGTATGGCACTAATCCCCTCGAATTTGAGTTCTTGTGGGGTTCTAGAGCCCACAGGGAAATCAGAAAGATGGAAGCCCTGAAGTTTGTGGCAGAGGCCCATGGTGAAGAACCCTGGAGATGGCCAGAAGAATATAACAAGGCCCTGGAAGCTGACAAAGCCAAAGAAAGAAACGAGGCTGCTGGCTTAGAGTTCTGGTCAGAGGACATAATGAATGATAAGGCAAATGATTTGGTCCAGTTGGCCATTAATGTCACTGAGGAGCTGCTGCCCATACATCAGGATGAGCTATTGGCTCACACTGGCAAAGAATTCGAGGATGTGTTCCCGAATATCCTCAGTCGAGCTACTCTAATCCTTGACCTGTTCTATGGGTTCTCTCTGATTGAGGTTGATACCAGTGAGCACATCTACCTCCTTGTCCAGCAGCCAGAATCAGAAGAAGAGCAATTGATGCTAGAGAGCCTGGGGAGACCCACTCAAGAATATGTGATGCCGATCCTGGGTCTGATCTTCCTGATGGGCAACCGTGTCAAAGAGGCCAACGTCTGGAACTTGCTTCGGAGATTCAGTGTGGATGTAGGGAGAAAGCATGCCATCACCTGTAAGCTTATGAGACAGCGTTACCTGGAATGCAGGCCACTATCCTACTCTAATCCAGTTGAATATGAGCTTCTATGGGGTCCTCGAGCTCACCTTGAAACCACCAAAATGAAAGCCTTGGAGTACATGGCAAAGCTCTACAGAAAGCGACCACAGGACTGGCCAGAGCAATATAGGGAGGCTGTGGAAGATGAGGACGCCAGAGCCAGATCAGAGGCAACTGCTGTGTTCTTCTTTGGCTCCATGTAAAGTCTGGGGAAGATGTATCACTTTGGTTGAATGACATCAGTAAAAGAGACATTGGGGAAATGGACACTGGGGCCCCAAATCCAAAGTTGGGGAAGGTTGGGGTGGGGTGTATACATTGTGATTGCAGTCTGTGTTCCACTTCTAATATTTCCTTTCATTTAATGTACCCTTGAATCATGATCAGTGTTTAGAAATGAAATTGCTTATTTACCATCCTTGACTTGTTTCAGTATAAAAGTTCAGATACCTGTGTAAAATGTATTGGCAATATTTATATGTTTGAATTAATCAGTAAAATGATCTGATACAGGAGTTAAATAACAATGACAACACACACATGCACGCACACACACCAAAAACAAACACAAAACGATTAATCTGTGGTTGCCCTCTCTTTGTGTCTATTGTTGCATTAAAAAAAGAAAGACTGCCATTTACCTGTATTTGCTTTGCTGTTCCAGAGTGCAGTAAAAAGTTAAAGCATAATTAGATACTATGCTTATGCACTCATTTATTCTATAAATATTTATTAAGCACCTGCCATGCTCTGAGCACAGTGCTATATGCTGGAACTATATGGGTGAAGAAGACCCAACTGGGTCCCAGGGCTTAAGGGGGAGGAGTCCCATGGAAGTAAAACAGCAATTATATTAAGCTGTGGCAAGTGATAATAGGGGTAAGCTCAGAGTGCTGTGGGAGTCTGCAGGAATAACTCCCAACTTTAAGTGCTGGGAGGGGTGGTGGAGAAGGCCATAGGATCCATGAAGTTCTGGGGAAGGTGCAGGAGTGTCAAGCAAGGGATGAGTGGGGGAGTGGTCAGAGGTGGTGGTGGGGAGGATGATGTGGTATGGAGAGCTGGGGACACATGTGCTTTAGTGACATCTATTTTGAGCCCTGAGGTTGGGGAGAAGGAGGAAGGGACTGCTCCTGAAGACAGGGGCAGTGTGTAAAATGCCTTCAGGGGAATTGAAAGTAACTCAGAAAGACAATTTTGAGTTCAAAGTGGGAAAGATGAGTCTGTGGCAGAGGTAGCAAGGGCCTGTATCTTCAGAGAATGGCTCTTAGGAATCAACAATGGCTTTCCTGAAAGCAACTGGTCTTGGATCTTGAATCAGACTGAACAATCCACCTGGAAGAGCTCTGCACGGATCCTCTGCCAGCGCACTTTATTTCAGCACCCAAGCTTTTGAGGTAAGTGTCAGTATTTTGGCTGTCTTCCTCCTGATCTCTCTCACAGCTTCTAGCCTTGCTTGCAGTGAGCCGGCAGTAACAATTTCTGGGAGGGATCCCTAGCACAGGAGTGGGTGTCATAAGAAAAATCACCTATGGGGGGGTAAGAGGTGCTGCCTACTAGTAGGTAGGTTTTATGCTTCCTCACCTCCTGACACCTTCACGCTTTCTGCCCTTTTTATCCATTTAATCACCACTGCTACCCCCAACTGCCACCTCCTACTAGATGGGAGAAAGTTGGAAGACATTCCTCACATTTTCGTCAGCCCAGGAAGAGAACCACACAACCGTTTTGCTGGGGGAGGGGTGGGGGAGCAGACCGGGAGAGGGAAGATATACCCTTTTGGTCCAGGTCTGGCCAGCCATGGTGCAGAGCCTAATTAGAACTGTCTGCTTGAGGAGGACACACACAGACATACTCCATGGTTGCCGGGGAGATACAGCCTCTACTAGGTCTCAGTGAGCTCCCCTTTAGTAGCATTCCAAGAACTGAATGCTAAGGGTGGGATTTCTGGTGAGGAGAAAATGAGTATAACTGGAGAGCCTGAGCTAAAGGAATTCTTGAAAACAGGGTGGGGGTAGGGTTGTGAGGCAGGAGAGTATACAACTCAAAATCTGGGATCTTGGAGTGGGGACCTGCCTGCGCACAATCGCGAGCCTTTCATTCTTCAGCCTCCTTGTACATACTTGTGGGGCAGGGCAGGGGAAGGGGGCAAGTGGATTGAGGTGCCAAGTTTTTCTTATTCTGACTTTTTTGGATTGGTGCAGTTTCTGGGTCCTCAAACATATCAGCTTCTCAGGGGAGTCCTGTAGAAAGAAACCCGCCAAGGGGAAAGTGTGGCATCAGGACCAACAATCATCAATGTAAAGCTGCCAATTGTTGAGTACTAAATATGTGTCAGGCACTGGGCTGAGTTCTTCATGTACTTAGCTCTAATCTTTCCACTAGTTCTCCAAGAAGCATTTTAATAGTCCCACTTAACATTACAGGAAACCGAGGCTTAACTAATAAGCCCAAGGTCACACAGCCAGTCAATAAGAGCTAGGCTTGGAGTCCAGGGTGCAGAGGCAAGGTGATAGCCCTCAGAAGGAGGATATAAATGAAGCTGAAGTTTCTCCGGTTCTTCCTTGTTTCATCACTGGGGCTCCAGGGAAGCTGTCTAGGTGTACAATACTCATTTCTTTCCAATCTCTCTACTCTGTCCTGTGAGTCTTCCCCAATCTGCTCCTCTACGAACCTCCAGCCTTATCTGTTGGCTTCCACCCAGGGATTGTCAAACATTACCGTTTCTGGACTTCCAGAAGTATTCAGTAATGTTCTTTGCAACCCTGAAAGAACAACAACCTGACAGAAGTCCTTCCTCGCCCAAGGTTGCTCAGGATGCAAGAAGACAGTGGCAAATAGCCCTGTGTCACAGATGCCACTATGCAGTTTTCCAGAAGTGATAAGAGTGAGACTTGCAGGGCACATGTCTATGGTGAGGGAAAGAGTGTAGTCTCTCTGTGGCCATAGCTATTCCTTTGAAGGCCAAGAAAGGCCTAGGTACTCTCCATCCTTCAGACACCAACTTAGAATTAACACCCCCTAGGAGAAACACTTAGGGATGAAAGTGAGCATCTGGTAAACAAGACTTACAGAGAATGCTGCACGAGTTACTCCAAAGTACAATCACTGTAAAGCCTTTAGAAGACCAGACAAAATATCCTTTTAATCTTTTTGAATTCATTTGAAAAATGGGAAGGCCTGAGCTCATTCGCAGACTCTTTGGGTCATCAATACCCACCAAGTACTGAAGTTTTGACCAAGTTGGGGCTTGCAGAATGAATGTTGTTTAGATATGGGCTCATCATCCTGCATGTACAATGCCATCCAGAGTCTTCTTGACCTATGATTTGGATCCTTCCTGGGGAAATAACATTGATAATATATTCACTTTCCATTGCTGACGCCCAGGAGTGCCCCCTTTCAGAAAAGATGGGTGATTAGGGAAGCCTTTTCCTGCCCTTTCTCTCCATAAGCTCCTGTATATACACACAAGCTATCCACAAATAAATATAAAATCCAAGGAAAAGCTGAGCTGGATTGGCATATGTGGATTTCAAGGCAATTCCCCCGGCCCCAATGATTGCTGCCCTAGTCCCTTTGATACAATCTAGACTAGACAATATGCATCTTTCAGAGTCAGACAAGGATCCCATAGTCTCCTTCTCTCTTCCTGGACGGAATCTCCAGACAGTGAGGTTTTTCACTGAACAGGATTTCTCTTTCTCCTCAATGAGTACTCGGCAATGTCTTAAGGAATTCTCTTCAGGCAGAGTTTGAGGCTAGTTGCAAGAAAGCTGGAAAAGTGCACCCTGAGACACTTTTGTTCTAGACACCATGGGAATAAACCAAGTACCTGATAAGGAAGGGACAGTATATTAGAATGGTTAAGAACTCTGGATCTGAACAGTGCTAGCTCTGTCACTTACTAGCTGTGTGACCCTGGGCAAGTTACTCAACATCTCTTTCCAGACCACTCAAAGCTGTTTTCAAGAAATTGATAGAAAAGCTCAAGGTCACACATTTACTATTTGATAGTGTCAGAAATGTAACCCAAGCCAGTTGTATGCTAGTCTAGTGACATTTCCATGCCACACCAATGCTTTTAAGATGGCTACTTGCCAATACTTTGGTAGCTGAGTTTGAAGGAATACTGGTTTCTTAGAATTACTAGTTCTTGTTTTCTCTAGTAAATACTTTAGGTAAATATTAACCCAAGGTGGTTATGAATTAGTGAGGTTTAGCTGCATCAATAATATATTCTTTGCAGGCACCCATCTACACTTTTCTGGGGGCTTATGGATGGCTGGTCTCTTTAAGCAGACCTCGGTGTCCTACAAGAAACCACCTGCCTTACTTACCACTCAGGGGTTGCCAGTCAGCGAAGATGAGTTCTCTCCTAAGGTGGCAGGGTTAGGGAGATAGTTGGGAGCTGAGGCTCAAGGTCTGAGCAGCCTGTCTCAAACTGGCCTTCTCTTGAGAAGACTTGGTTTGGCATAGGCTGGCCAGGATAGAGTCTCTGACAGATGAGTGTCCATTTTCCTTAAAATATAGAAAGGAAGGAGGATAGAGAAAGGGAGGACATAAGAATGGCCATTGTTTCTGAAGCTGCCCTCTGTTCTGAAGCCTTAACCTGCTTGGACCACAGCTCAGGGAAGCTTCCCTGCCTATGGGGGCTGCAGTCAACGTGGTACCCTGAGAATACCCCAGGTTAGATTGTCCTCCTTATGCATAATCTGGTTACACACAGGACTGCTCCCCTTTCTCTGCATGGGAGAGTGGTGCAAGGCCTAGGAGGGAGAGAGTAAGGAGAGGGAACTTTGGCACAGTTGTTAATGTCAACCATTTATTTAATGTCTCCTCGCATAAATATGGCCATGGACATCCTCATAATTCCTAACAGGTGAGAACTGTAGAACCCTTGGCACGTAACAACTCTGTTCAAACCCCTGCACTAAGATACTTGATCGAACTCTAGCATGGCTTCAAACAGCAAAAGACTGTATCCCTAGGATTAATCACAGCTCTTCCTCCCCACTCCCCGCCCCCCATTAAAATGCCTGCCTGAAAAAGTTCAGTGCTGTCAGGAAATTTTACTGTTTGTTCTAGCCAACCTAATGATAGGACCCCGACCTCCCTTTTCACAGCATTTACTAAAAAGAGCTTACTGTTGTAAATATGTATCACTTACAACTCAGAAGTATCTTTCTCAAGGATCTGAGAACCATTCCTTTGAAATGTAATCATCAAGAAGGATAGGGCCTCTGTCTCCCAGTCTCTGTGGGAGGACAGAATCCTAACTTTGATAACTGCCAGCTAGCAAACACAGGTGGCCTAATTGTATTTACACTGACCAACCCTTTGTAATTTTCACTTCTCTGACTCTCCAGAGCCCCCTCCTTTATTCTCTCTTTAAAATGCCCAAATCACCTCTGCACAAATTGAAATGGAGCTCAGCTCTTTCATCTACTGTCAGTGGTCACTCAATAAAACCTGTATTCACCTCTTTAACTAATGTCAGGCTGGGTTTATTTCTGACATAGGGAGGAAGGACAGTAGCCAGATATAAACTGAGTGAAGAGAAGTCAGTTTCCAGCTGTGACAAGTAACAAACTGGCCCCTGAGGTAAGTGTTAGTGCCAATACCTCTTGTCTAGATGGTCTTCATTGCCATCCTGACCCACAAGGAGTCAGACCCCTCTCAGGCCAGCAGCCCTCAGGTAGTTCCACCTGAGGCTGTGTTACCGACAGGTCAGGCTCGGCTTGCCCTCTCGCCTTAAACAAATGACCTGAAAGTCCAAAAGTTGATGCAAGGATTGGAAGCTTTATTCAGATTACCAGTATTCAACTAAATGTCTAACCAAGCAAACAAACAAAGAGAAAAGAGGAGCAGTGGGGTCCAGTGTATCCTAGTCCCAACTGGCAGGGCCAACCTATTCCACTGACACAGTAATTAATAAAAGCAGTTCTCCCCACTGTTTTCAGTGTAAAGAAGAAAAGTATTGACTAGATTTAAATCAGAAAAACAAAGCATAGCCAGGAGCCCTCCAGGGTGCACCTATACAGAAGTGGATACAATCCAACCAAACAGAAGAGGGCTCAGAAAATCAGAGAAAGGTAAAGAGAATAAAGCATTGCCTTGTCAGAATTTAGGCCAGGGACTCCAGGAGAGATCTACCAGCAGCAGAGACATGGGAGCAAAACAGTCCCAGTGGCCACTTGCCTTTTGCAGCTAGAGTCCTCTCCCGTGCCCAAAGCTTTCCAATTTTTGCCAGTGATTAAATTACGCCCTCAGATTCCAAAGTCATAGAAATGAACAATGTACCCAAATAGTAAAGCAAAAAAGAGGAGATAGACTTATGCATAAGTGGGGGGGTAGCAACAGTAAAGCTAGCCCCCCGAGGGGAGCTGTTCAGGGTCTCTTATAGGGAAAGGAGTTAAGGGGTGGCAGGCCAGCGTCACTGGAGGTGGTCCATTCTGTTCTTCCTGGTTGCATCATGGGTGCATGCTCAGTAGGCAGTGGTGTTCATCATTGTCACCCAAGGAGGGTCATTGTAGCAGTCACCTTGATGCTTTGTGTGCAGGTGGGAATTCCTAAAGGGGTCTTAAGGTTAATTTGTAACTTTCACAATTATAGTAAAGAAGCCTTGGGGAGGGGTTTTGCAACTCAGAAAATATCTGTTTCCTCTCTTATCTCAGTCTATTTCCTCAGGGCAGCCCATGGGGTAATCATTTGCCCTGAGGGGACTCATGACTGAGGAGTGGAAAAGTAACAAAGTGTCCTCTTCAGGGAAAATGGAGTCAGTTTGGTTCACAGGCCTAGCCTGTGTTTCAGCTGTCCTGGACCCTGAGATCCATCTATTCTGGAGGAGTTGCTGGTTCTCAAGCTTGTCCAAAGGCCATTTACTTGGTTCAATTTAACAGGCAATTGCTAGTCACCTGGTATATGCTGGCCTTGTTACATTAGACACAGGGGCTCAGGGATGAATCAGATGTGGCTCCATCTCACTAGTCAGCTTTGAGACTGGTCAAATATACGAGGATACTTCAAAAAGTTCATGAAAAAATAGAATTAAAAGGTAATATGAATCTTTCTATGAATATTTTGAAGTACCCCATATGAGCAATCTATCATTTTAATTACAACGTATAGTTTTCATTTCTAGAATTTCTAATTGTTTCTTTTTCAAATATACCTTATTTTTAAAATAAGTTCCCTGTTCTTATGCATTCAAGTCCTTATTTCATCTCTTTCAACATTTTAAGCAGACTTATTTTTAAAGTTCCTTTCATATTAGTCTTTTATTACTCATTTCTTTAGTTGTAAGCTTATCCATGTTGCTACAGATGACAGAATTTCATTTTTTTATGGCTGAGTAGTATTCCATTGTGTATATATATCACATTTTCCATAGCCAGTCATCTGTTGATGTACATTTACGTTGGTTCCATATCTTGGCTATTATAAATAAAACTGTGATGAACATGGGAGTGCAGGTATCCCTTCAACATTGTTATTTCCATTCCTTTGGGTATACACCCAGCAGCAAGATTGTTGGATCATATGGCAGTTCTATCTGTAGTTGTTTGAGGAACCTCCATACTGATTTCCATAATGGCTGTGCTAATTTACAGTCTCCTTAACAGTGTAGAAGGGTTCCTCTTTCTCTGCATCCTCACCAGCCTTTGTTATTCTCAGTCTTTTTAATAATGGTCAGTCTAACAAGGGTGAGATGATATCTCAATGTGGTTTTAATGTGCATTTCCCTGATGATTAGTGATGTCAAGTATATTTTCATGTACCTGTTGGCCATTTGTATGTCTTTCTTTGAAAAATGTGTATTCATCTCCTTTGCCCATTTTTCAATAGGATTATTTGTTTTTCTTATTGTGAAGTTGTTTGGGTTCCTTGTATATTCTGTATATTAACCCCTTGTTGGCTGTGTACTTTTGCAAATATTTTCTCCTATTCTGTATGTTGACTTTCTGCTCTGTTCATTGTTTCCTTTGTTGTGCAGAAACTCTTTAGTATGATATAATCCAACTTTTTCATTTTTTCTTTTGTTGCTCGTGCCTTTGGGATCTTATTTATAAATCTTTGCCCAATCCTACTTCCTAGAGTGTTTCCCCTATGTTTTCTATTAGTAGTTTTATGGTTTGGGGTCTTATACTTAGGTCTTTAATCCATTTTGAGTTGATTTTGGTATACAGTGAGAAGTACAGGTCTAATTACATTCTTCTATATATGGATATCCAGTTTTCCCAACACCATTTATTGAAGAGGCAGTCTTTTCCCCAATGTGTGTTTTTGTTGCTGCCTTTGTCAAAGATCAGTTAGCAGTAAGTATGTAAGTTGATTTTCAGGTTCTCTATTCTGTTCCACTAGAGTGAATGTCTGTTCTTATGCCAGTAACATGCTGTTTTGGTTACTATAGCTTTGTAGTATAATTTGGAGTTGAGGAGTGTTATGCCTCCTACTTTATATTTTTTCCTTTTTGCTCAGGATTTCTTTGGCTATTTGGGGTCTTTTGTTGTTCCATATGAATGTTAGGATTGTTTTTTTCTATTCCTGGGAAGAATGTCATTGGTATTTTCATGGGGATTGCATTGAATCTGTAGATTGCTTTGGGTAGTATGGACATTTTCACAATGTTAATTCTTTCAATCCAAGAGAATAGAATATGTTTCCACCTTTTTGTGTCCTCTTTAATTTCTATCAGTAGTGTTTTGTTCTTGTTGTAGAAATCTTTACCGTCCTTGGATAAATTGATTCCAAGGCACTTTAGTTTTTTGGTATCTGTTGTAAATGGGGTTCCTTTCCTGATTTCTTTTTCCTCTAGTTCATTATTGGACTGTAAAAATACTACTGATTTTTTTGCATATTGATTTTGTATCTTGCAACATTACTGAAATTGTTGATCAGCTCTAAGAGTTATTTTTAGAGTCTTTAGGTTTTTCTATATATAGGATCATGCCATCTGCAAACAGAGATAGTTGGACTTCATCTTTTCCAATATGGATGCCTTCATTTCTTTCTCTTGCCTGATTGCTCTGGCTAGTACTTCCAATACTATGTAAAATAAGCATAGTGAGAGTGGGCATCCTTGTCTTTCTCCCAATCTTAAAGGAAAAGCTTTCAGCATTTCCCTATTCAGGATGAAACTGGCAATTGTTTTGTCATATATGGCTTTAATTGTGTTGAGATAATTTCCTTGTATACCAATTTGCTGAGAGCCTTTATCATAAGGTGATGTTGAATTTTGTCAAATGCTTTTTCCGTGTCTATTGAGATATGCATATGATTTCTGTGTTTGATTTTGTTGATGTGGTGTATCACATTCTCTTATTTGCATATGTTAAACCATCCTTGCATCCCTGGGATGAATCCCACTTCATCATGGTATATGATTTTTTTGACATGTTACTATATTCTGTTTGCTATTATTTTGTTGAGGATTTTTGCATCTATGTTCATCAAGGATATTGGCCTGTAGCTTTCTTTTTTGTTGCTGTTGAATCTTTGTCTGGCTTTGGTATCAGGGTGATATTGGCCTCATAGAACGAATCTGGGAGAATGGCTTCTGTTTCAATTTTTTGGAATAGTTTGAAAAGAATTGGTATTAATTCCTCTCTAAATGTTTGGTAGAATTCAGCAGTAAATCTATTTGGTCCTGAGCTTTTCTTTGTTGGGAGATTGCTGATTACTGCTTCAATCTCATTGATTGTTATTGGTCTGTTCAGGTTTTCTATTTCTCCTTGTTTCAGTCTCAGTAATTTGTATGCATCCAGAAATTTTTTACATTTCCTCCAGATTTTCAAATTTGTTGGGGTTATACCCTCTTTATCATGGTGTATATATTTTTTGATGCATTGCTATATTCTGATTGCTAATATTTTGTTGAGGATTTTTACATCTGTGTTCATCAGAGATATTGGGCTGTAGTTTTCTTTTTTGTTGTATTTTTTTTTTTGTTTGGTGTCTTAAAACAATAATTTATTATTATTTCTCATGGTTCTGTGGGTTAACTGGGCTCAGCTGGATGGTTGTCACTTGTGGTCTCTCATGCATTTGTGGTCAGATAGGGTCCAGGATTGGAGTCATTTGGAGATACAACAAAGTGGGTATACGAGATGGCTTTTTCACTCCCAACTCTGATGCTTCCATGGGGATGGCTGGAAGAGCTTAGGGTTAGCTGAACATTTCAGTCTCTCTGTGTGGCCCTCCACATGGCTCAACAAAGGGGGTGTACAAGATGGCCTTTTCACTCCCAAGTCTTGTGCTTCCATGGGGATGGCTGGAAGAGCTTAGGGTTAGCTGAACATTTCAGTCTCTCTGTGTGGCCCTCCACATGGCTAGCTTTGGCTTCCTTACAGCATGGTGGTCCCACTATAGGTTTTGTTGTATTTTTGTCTGGTTTTGATATCAGAGTGATACTGGTGTCATAGAATGACTTTGGGATAGTGGCCTCTGTCTCAAATTTTCAGAATAGTTTGAAAAGAATTGGTATTAATTCCACTTTAAAGGTTTGATATAATTCAGCAGTAAAGCCATCTGGTTCTGTGCTTTTCTTTGTTGGGAGACTGCTGATTACTGCTTCAATCTTGTTGCTTGTTATTGGTCAGTTCAGGGTTTCTATTCCTTTTTGGTTAAGTCTAGGTAGTTTTTATTTGTCCAGAAATTTATCCACTTCCTCCAGGTTTCCATATTTGTGGGTGTATAGTTGTTTATAATAGTCCCTAATGATTTCTTTGTATTTCTGAGGTATCAGTTGTAATATCTACTCTTTCACTTCTGATTTTTGCTATTTGGGTCTTCTCTCTTCCTCTTTTTTTCTTTTTCTTTTTGTTTTTGTTAACCTAGCTAATAGTGTGTCTGTATTATTTATCTTCTCCCAAAGCCAAGTTTTTGTTTCACTGATCTTATCTATCATATTTTGGGTCTCTATTTCGTTTAGTTCTGTTCTGATCTTTATTTTTCCATCTACTAATTTTGGGATTGGATTGTTCTTTTTTTCTAGCTCTTCAAGGTGTAGTGTTAGGTTGTTTATTTGAAGTCTTTCTATTCTTTTGCTGTAAGTGTTTATTGCAATATAATCCTCTCTTAGTACTGCTTTTGCAGTATCTCACAGGTTTTGGTGGTGTCTCTATTTTTGTTATTTTCAAGAAAGTTTTTGATTTCCTATTTAGTTTTTTCTCAGACCCATAGTTCATTCAGGAGCCTGTTGCTTATTTTTCAAGTATTTGTACAGTTCCTAGAGTTTGGCTTGTTATGGATTTCTAGTTTTAATCCATTGTGGTCTGAAAAGATACTTGAAATGATTTTGTTTTTTAAAAATTTGCTGAGACTTGATTTGTGACCTAGCATGCAGTTTATCTTGGAGAATGTTCTATATGCTGATGAGAATAATGTATATTCTGTAGTGGTTGGATGAAACGTTTTGTAGATATTTGTCAGGTCCAATTGGTCTAAGGTGTAGTTTAAATCCTGTGTTCCTCTGTTGACTTGTTGCCTAGGTGATCTTTTCAGTGCTGTGAGAGTAGTGTCAGGTCTCTCATTATTATTGTGTTAGGGTCTTTTTTTTTATTTCTGATAGTGTTTGTTTTACATATCTGGGTGGTCTGGTGATGGATGCATATATATTTATCATTGCTATGTCTTCTGGCTGGATAGATCCCTTTGTCATTACATAGTGGCCTTCTTGTGTGTTTTCATGGTTTATGGTTTAAAGTCTATTTTATCTGAGGAAGAATGGCTACTGTTGCTCCTTTTTGGTTTCCAGATGTGTGGTATAACTTTTTCTATCCCTTCACTTTTAGGCTGTCTGTGTCTTTACATGTGAGATGAGTCTCTTGAAGACAGCATATAGTTGTATCTAACTCTTAAATCCAATAAGTTAGTCCTTGTCTTTTGAATGGGGAGATTAATCCATTTGCATTTTGGGTTGTTATAGACAGGTGTTGTCTTACTCCTGGCATTTTGTTAATTTTTGTTTAGGTTTTTAAATACCTCTTGCTCCTTTCTTCCACCTTTATTATTTATTTTCAATGTTCATTGTTTTTTTGAGGTGGTAAGATTTGGTTTCTTTCTGTTTCTTGTTTGCATTTTTGTTTTACCAGTGGGTTTTGTTCTTTCTTGTGTATTCGTGATAGTGATTATTGTTTTTCAGATTCCAGAGGCAGGAATCCTGTGAGGGTTTCTTGCGGGGCAGGTTGTGTGGCAGTGAACTCCCACAGATTTTGTTTGTCTGGGAAATAGAACACTATTTCTACCCCATTTGTGAATATAGCCTTGCTGGTTATAGAATTATTGGCTGGCAGTTTTATCTTTTAGTATTTTGAATATATCATACCATTCTCTTCTGGCTGTAGAGTTTCTGTTGAGAAGACTGCTGTTTGTCTAATGGGGGGCTCCTTACAGGTGACTTGATGCTTTTCTCTTGTTCCTTTTGCAATTCTCAATTTGTCTTTAAGATTTGCTGGTTTTACTATAATGTGTCTGTTGGACCAGATCACAGACCCTTCTACCCTGTCCTATGCAGGTCCTGAGTCAGGTAAATGAAAGAAAAAATAAGCAGCCACCAGCAAAGCAGGCATGCTTTAGTTGTAGATGTGAGCTGCGCCAAAAAGTGATTCAGAGTCACTGGCTTCCATACTGAAAGCACACAAATAGCAGCAACGAGCCAAGAGGTACACAGGCATGCATGTGCACTAACTCTACTCTTATGTAACTTGTTTAAAATGGATGTGCTGAATCATACCCACCAGGATATGAGATGAGAGTGCCTGAGCAAACCAACTCTACTTTCCTCATACTCCACCCCTTCAGGGTCTCTCACTGTGCAATCTATGCATCTGTGATCTTCCACAGTGTTCCCTTAGTGAGGATGGCTGACCCTTGCATCAATATAACCTGCATGCTTATTGTATGTTCAATACACCTTGAGGCTTGTTATCATAGGTCTATCCTTTCAACTATTAGCCACGAAAACCCCACCCATACACATGTCCAGTTAGTAGTTGTCATTGGGGTGATTTTCTACAGGAATCCTGAAGCCACACTGGTAGGAAACTTGGTGCACATTCAGCAAGCTGACACACTGCACGAATGTATGTATGTGCCAGTCGACTCTTGGCCTGTACACCACTATGGGCAAAAAGACAAAAAAGTTATTGGCACCAATAGAGGGGGTTCTCATACCTCTGGCAGAATTCATGCCAGCTTACCATCCTGGAAAGAATGGTTGCAGGAACAGGTGCTTTGGCTGTATGCTATAGAGCCTCCACCAGAGAGGGCCTGCCCTTGCAGGGTCTCTCATTTAAAATCCTGACTGTCAGCCATAACCACCGTGCCCACCCCTGCAGGGGTGGGGGTTGGGTGGATAGCCTTAGTCACTTTTTCAGAAGACCGTTGTACCGTTCAATCATTCCCACTACTGGGGATGATACGGCACATGTAATTTCCAACTGGGAAGCCCACTTCTGTACTTCACGTCCAGTAAACTGGGTTCCATTACACTCTCTATGACCAGGGGCCTATCATACACGGCCATAAGGCTATACAATACCTTAATAGTGCTTACCTGATCTGGGGCCTTTCTAGACCATACAAACAGCCATATCAATGGCTGTGAAGATATACCTGTAGTTCTCTGACTCTGGCAGTGATCCCACAAGATCCACCTGCCACAATGTTAGGAGCATCCTCCTCTCACGTTTTCTGCCTATCAGCATGCAGCACCCAGCAAGCCATCAAGGGTACATCTGCCCACCAGGGGCATTCTTTCATGGGTATCTGTGGGACCCAGCAGGCTATCAGCCACATGGTCTTTCAGCCAGCATGCTGCATTGTCCAATGTAGCCATCCAGCTACGTCAGCTGCTGAAGCTCTCTCCAGCCATATTGTCTTAGCCAGTGCATCACCTTCATCATTACATGGACTTGCTAAGGAAAATGTCCTGTGACATGGAAAAGAGTTACTTTCTTTCATGTCCTAATTCCCATGACTTTTGCCACATGGCTTGTGGAGCCCAAGTCCACAGCAATGCTGCCACTATGTACAACATGCTTGAGGGCAGCCACATCTCCTTCCACTCCCAAGGGGCTCATGGCTCCCTTATATGCTCATCTTGCCAGAGCTTCACCAATTGCCAGGCCAGATCACAGACACTTCTACCCCTCCCTGTGCAGGTCCTGAGTCAGGTAAGCAAAAGAAAAACCAAGCAGTCACCGGTAAAGTGGACGTGCTTTATTTTTAGACATGAGCTCTGCCGAGTCACTGATTTCCACACAGAAAGTACAGAAATAGCGGCAACAAGCCAAGGGGTACACAGGCGAGCATGCACACTAATTCTACTCTTATGTAACTCGTTTACAATGGATGTGCTGAATCATACCCAGCCGGATATGAGGCGAGAGGGGCTGACCAAACCAACTCCACTTTCCTCAGTGCCTCAGAGAGGATCTTTTGGATTGAATCTCTTTGGGGATCTTTGAGCCTCCTGGATCTGAAAGTCTGTGTCTCTCCCTATACCTGGTAATTTTTCCATTATTATTTCATTGAGTAGATTTTCAATGCCTTTTCCTTTCTTCTCCCCTTCTGGAACACCCATGATTTGGATGTTTGTGTGCTTGCAGTTCTCTGCTAGCTCTGGTAGATTTTCTTAATTTTTTAAAAATTATTTTTTTCTTTTGTTTCTTTTTTGGTCTGTGTGAGTTATTTCAATAAGACTCTCTTTGAGATCTGAAATTCTTTCTTCTGCTTGCTCTAACTGCTGCTTAAGCTCTCAGTTCTGTTATTTATTTCATTGAATGAATCCTTCAGTTCCAGGAGTTCTGCTACATTCTTTTTTGAGGTATTAATCTCTTTGTAAATTTCCTCCTTCATATCCTGTATATTTTTTCTCATTTCACTGGGTTTTCTGATTGAGTCTTCTCTTATCCCTTTGAGTTTTCTTAAGATTATTGCTTAGAATTACTTTTCAGTCATTTCAAGGATTTCCTGCTCTATTGGGCCTGGTACTGGAGAAGTACTGTATTCCTTTGCTGGTGTCATATTTTCTTGTTTATTTGTATCTCTAGTATCTCTATATTGAAGTCTGGTCATCTGGTAGAGCAGTTGTTTCTTCTATAACTCTGGAGTGGGCTTTCAGAAGAAACACTTCCTGCTCTATTTCCAGGCTCCACTGGTGAATCTCCTTGTGCCATTGCAGTCAAGTATGCATCACACTGCCTGCAGGGTGGTCCTGGCTGCTACTGTGGTGGTGAGCCATCATTGTGGTGGCAGTAGCTGTGGCGGTGGCTGTGGTCGACCACCTATAGGGAAGTGCTGTTTCTGGCATGCTCTTGCCTTCTGGTGGGTCAGTGGCAGGCAGCCCAGTGCCTCCACCTGGGTCCCCAGTCACAGGAGGCCCTCTTGCCTTTTTCTCAGGTGGTGGGACGGCATCCCAGGGCCTCTGCCTGGATCCCCTGTCATGGGAGGCTTTCTTGAATTCTGTTCAGGTGGGGCTGAAAATTCAAATGTTTTAAATGTGGGTTAGGTTGGGAAGGTAAACTCTTATGGTGTGGGTGAGAGCATACATGAGAACAGCCCCGTGTAGAGGAAATTTTGGCAGCAAAATGACACTTTTGAAGGTTTTTTTTTTTGTCTTTTTTCGTGACCGGCAACGGATTGCAACCCTCAGTGTTGCGCCCATACCGGCCCGGGACTGGCAAGGGATTGCAACCCTCAGTGTTGCCCCCGCTCCTTGCTCAGCCAGTGAGTGGCCGGTCTGTATGTGGGATCTGAACCCTTGGCGGGAGCGCCGCTGCGCTTCCCAAGCAGAGCACTGTAGCAGTGCGCCACCGGGCCGGCCCCATTTTGAAGGTTTTGTCAGGAAATAATCCAACAGATAAATACAGATCTGGTTACACAGAGTC